>NC_056742.1:42440138-42455138 GCF_019279795.1 Protopterus annectens | reverse complement strand
ACAAAGAATATAATTTAATACAATCAAGAAGGTGAATCAAAGAGCACATGCATGTGTACATGGCTCTAAATGTGTGCAAGGGGCCTATGGTTTAAAAACAGCCGAAAGGTAAACTTAATCCATCACATGCCAGATACATTTTCTTTGAATGTGGGTTTCAATGCCATTTCAATGAATGTGAGTTTCAAGGGCAGAGGAGTTTAGTGTTAATGCTAAGTCTGTTTTTACTGCAAGACTGCATTGTTTTGTTTAGAAAATAATTAACTGTGTTTTGTGCTATAACATTTGAAATAAAAGTTCTAAATTAAATCCAAATATCTGTAATTAATGTAGAAGTAAAGAAGAAAATAGTAAACACTCTGACAGGTTTAAACAATGTTTATGATAACTGGGAAGAAATAGCCAAGTTATGGGGCACTGGAATGATGGGGGAGCTGCTGCTGTGGGGCACTAGGGGGGCTACTGGGGTCCCTCATCTATTTCCCTGCCTAGGGCTCCATTTGACCATGATCAGCTCTGTATGGGAATCTAAAGGTGTTACTGATCATTGCCAGGAGCCTAAACAAGAAACTTCACTTCCTTTAGGCTCTCCTCACCATGGAGAACGTGGACATCTGTGCAGTTACTAAGACATGATTTAAAGCTGCAAAGACCACTCCAGCAATGCAGGGCTACAATACATTTCACACATTCAAGACAGCTACTACACAGGGAGGGACTAAAGGTGGAGGTTCCTCAATCTATATCAACAGCAAACACACCTCAAGGCTAGCCAGACAGGATGACATGCTTGATCTTCTCCATGTCCAGACTTCCATAGGCAATGTCTCATATCATATACTTGTAAGCCAAAGGTCTCCCCTTATTAACCTATAGCTCATACTTGGACTTGTTGGAAGCTCTCCCCCATTCCACATTTATGGGCAACTTCAACTATCCCACTATAAACTGAGATACTTACATGACCCCAGACTTAAAGGGCCAGAGATTCACAGACTAGGTAAACAAACAACTTGGGCCGAATTATCCATGCATCCACTAGGGCTACAAATATACTTAAGTTGGTTCTCACAAATAGCAATGCCGAAGTCTCATCTACTTGGTCTTAATGAATATAAGAGTCCCTTTTCCCATATCAGTGTATCTTCCTGGTCAATTAGCTGCTCAATGTATTTATTACAGCTAACAAACTAGCTAACAAAAACAAAACAAAGACTTTTATTCTTGTGTCGTTTGTACAATTAAACCTGTTCTCACTGTTCAAAACTCCTCCTTAAAACTATTTCTCACATTTTCTTATACAAAGCCAGTGCTAAATGTCATTTTTTTTTAAATAACTTGATCTGCAAGTATTGGTATCAGACTTAACTGGAAACATAATTACAACACTGAATTTCTTAATATATAATATGGCTAAAGTAAACTGCAATATTGCAATGTTTAGGCATTCAAAGAAATGCAAGAAGTTTAAAAAATCTTGTTTGTTGCGTTCTACCAGATTTTTATTTGCCCTATGGGGACCTTGGGAATATACCATTGAGCACAGAAAACTTTTTATTGCAGATTAGATTGAATGATAGCAAACCGAGCAATGCTATTTATTTAAGTAATATGAAAATCAGAACTGCCAAATTATAGTATGCAACAGAAAAAGTTCTTTTTTTTATTTGTATGTATGTTTTTGTTGTCAGAATGTTATCTTTATTAGTTACTATTTTTCATTTAGTTTTTTTTTTTAGTTGCTAGTAAGCTTACCTCTTAGATCAAAAAATGTGGAGAAAGCCATAAATAATGAGAGGACAAATGCCCAAAATTAGGGACTATTTTTAAGTACTGCTCTTGTAAACTTAGGCAGTTGATAGAATAACAGGTTTTCCATTTGCATGAATTTTCTAAAAGGTACGAAGTCTGAAACTCAAGTGCCTGCCATTATTTTCTGACTTCCATCCTCAATAATTTGCCAATCATTTGTCAGAGAACCAAAAATTTATGAAGAATAGATAAAAAAAGAGACTGAAATTTGGACATTCAAAAATTCTGGACAGAGAAGAGGTATGGTAGTAACTAACCAATCACATGCTTGTCACTTGGTCTTATGAGAATATTTATGAAGGGGTTAAAGGTTTTCAATGTATTCTGATGATGTTCTGTATGACAGCGGATGAAGGTGCTTAACTTATTTGTGAATAAATATTTAACCATTTCTGGCTGTTGACTCTGGTTCTTCTAGAGACCTGGCACTGTGCATTTTTAATTTTGGTTATTGGTTGTTCCTTTTTTATTGTTGTTTTTCAGTTTACTAAATGTTAAGGGTGAATAAGAGAAAACAATACCATTTTGGCTCGTAGCTCCTTCCTATTCTATACCTGCTTTCAATAAAGCAAAGTGCATGCACTCAAAACGTTGTCTAAAAATTGCATATTATAATTGTAAGATAGAGAACAATCTCCCAGGGACCACATTTCATGTTATTAATTATCCCCAGAATGGTATCATGACCTCTTCTACTTATATTTACCTTAACATTCAACTACACAAACTAATCAATGCCGAAGTCTCATCTAATTGGTCTTAAACAATATGAGTCCCTTTTCTCACATCAGTGTATCTTCCTGGTCAATTAGTCGCTCAATATATTTGATACAGCTAACAAAATTAGCTAACAAAAACAAAACAAAGACTTTTATTTGTGTCAAGTTTGCACAATTAAACCTGTTCCAACTGTTCAAAACTCCTCCTTAAAACTAGTTCTCACATTTCCTTATACAAAACCAGTGCTGAATGGAATTTTTTTAAAGAACTTAATCTGCAAGACAAACTATAGTTATTGGTTTCAGCCTTAACTTGAAACATAATTACAAAATTTAATTTCTTAATATTCAATATGCCAAAAGCAAACTGCAAAATGCTCTGTTTAGGCATTCAAAGAAGTGCAAGAAGTTTAAAAATCTTGTTTGCTGTGTTCAAACAGATTTTTATTAGCCCTGTGGTGACCTTGGGAATATACCATTGCATATAGAGAACTTTTTATTTCAGATTAGATTAAATATTAGGGAACTGAATAATGCTGTTTCTTTAAGTAATGTGAAAATCAGAACTGACAAATTATAGTACGCAACAGAAAAAGTTCTTTTTTTTATTTGTATGTTTGTTTTTGTTGTCAGAATGTTATTTTTATTAGTTACTATTTTTCATCATTTAGAAGTTTCTTTTAGCTGCTAGTAATCTTACCTCTCAACCTCTTAGATCAAAAAATCTGGAGAAAGACATAAATAATGGTAGACAAATGCCCAAAATTAGGGACAATTTTTAAGTACTGCTCTTATAAACTTAGGCTGTTGATGGAATAACAGGTTTTTCATTAGCATGAATATTCTGAAAAGTATGAAGTCTGAAACTCAAATGCCTGCCATTATTTTCTGACTTCCATCCTCAGTAATATGCCAATCAATTCTAGACCCTAAGCTACAATATGCCACTGTTCTTGCATTACATAAGGTTGTCCATATGCTATTTAAAGGCATGTATCCTTAACAAAAAGTGGTCCACTGTGAAATCCTAACTAAATCTGACAATAAGAAATTAATAGATGCAGTTGAGACATGGTTCAAGGATTACTCAGGATTCATCTCCAACTTTCAATAAAAATGCACCCTGTAGAAGATGAAGGTGCAACTGCCATAGACATAAAAGCAAATCCAAATACAAGCCTTATTGTCATGTTCTAACACTGCAACTGACAAAGAACCCATATTTTTTTTCTGCAAATAATCATAGATCTTGTATCAAAATATTTATACTGGTTGTCTCTATAATCCACTTTTTTCTATTAACACCTTTAATGGCCTCCTTAAAACCCTTGTCAGTATGTAAAACAAGTTTTTATTGTATGTTATATTGACAATGCTTGACAAGGACAGCACAACCCCCCCCCTCCCGTGTAGACTTTCACTTATCACCTTCCCCTTCAGGGAATGGACCCATGACACTTATCAGTTATTCCTCCCTATTTGATATCACTGTAACAAATGAACCAGACAGTACACACTCCACAAATGTTATATAATTCACTGTGACCATTGTTATATTAACACTTGCCTGCCCCAGAAATATCCTTGACTAATTTGATATTACTGTCTGTACAGAACTGCATTCACTAGATCACAGAGCACTCTAAAGCCACACAGCCACCATACCTGCATTATCCACCTTCCTGTACCTTTTGACACCCATTCAGGAGGTTATTTTCACTGCAAGTGATCACATTTTATGTTAAGTTCCCTCAATACCTTGAGTAAACATATTGGAGCTGAAGACAATGAATGTTAAGGTTAGAAAAAACTGACCACACCAAAGATAATTAACTATTAGAATTACAGAAGCCATGAGGAAATGCAACAATTAAAACCAATGCAAAGTGGATTATGTTAGGTAAATGCCAGGAATGCATCTTAATCATCAGGGCAATACCAGACAATTCTTGCAAGCAGTGAAAAACATACTACTAGCAAACTATTTTCATGGTGTTGACCATCAGCTTTTCTTAACAACAACTTGAACTGCAACATTAAAAGTAACATTTCTTCCCCAACCACTGTCACCACATCCATGTTCAACAACACTGAACATGTGACCTCTACTACTCCTATGCTTCCATAACTGCAATGGCTCTCATTCTATTCTTAAAATAAAAAAGGTACTACAGGCTGCTGCAGAGAGATTGACCTACTGCCAGCTGTGATATTGAGATAAGATAAGTGTTTATTCTCATTTTTTGTCTGCATTTTGATTTAATATCTCTGTAATCTGTACAACTGTACTTATTCTTCTTCTTGTGTGTTATAGTTGTATATCTTAGTGTTGACCTCAGTTGTAGTGAAATCCTTCATCTGGAGGTCTTGTCTGTTTTCTTAGTGGTAATTTTTCAGAACTAGTTTCATCCGGCCAAAGTATTCCTGCATCTGTATTGTTTGGTTTCTGTCCTGTGTTTTAAATCAGATATACCTGTTGCTCAGGCTGCTGCAGAGAGACTGACCTACTGCCAGCTGTGATATTGAGAAAAGATAAGTGTTTATTCACATTTTTTGTCTGCATTTTGATTTAATATCTCTGTAATCTGTACAACTGTACTTCCTCTTCTTGTTTTTCCCAATCCACCCTCCCTGTTCTTGTTTTGGTGTTAGTGGTGGTGGCTCTGGAATTGCCTGCCCCTCCTGCAAGTCTGTATTTGAACACTCCTCCTGAGTCCAGCTCATTCGCTCACTTAACCGAAAACAGTGAGGTCATATTCTGAGTCTAGTGTTCACTCTACATAATACAGAGATAAGATTTGAGAAGGCCATCCCACTTAGGTTCTTCCTTCTTCTCTCCTTGCATTATACTAACAAAAAAAAAAATAATCTGCTTTTACTGTATTTGTGTTTCCTTCTACTTTATTTTGCTTTTGTCTCTTCTTAAAAGTATTAAATTTTATTTATTCTGCTGCACTTATTGCTGCTTGGTAGTAGCCTGATTAAATTGTAACTGTTATTCTAAGTCTTTTGGTTTAAGCACTTGGGCTTCATGCCGGTTGTTTTACATTACATTAAGAAGGTTTGTGGTCTGCACTGTTGTGGCAGGACAGGTAGCTCGCATCCTTCTAAGCTGGGAACTGCTGATTGAAAGCTCAGTGTCTGCTATTCTAAAAGTGTAATAGTTCTGGTTTAAGCACTTGGGCTTCAGGCCAGTTATTCTACATTAAGAAGGCTTGTGGTCTGCAATCTTTTGGGAGGAAAGGCTGGATTCTGCCCTTCTGGGCTGGGAATTTCTGGTCACAGGCTTATTGTGCCTGCTTATTCGAACTGTTTCTTTCTGAAATTGGTGTGCCTTGTTGCTGCAGCATAGGACCAGATTCAGGGCTGCTGAAGCTAGCTTTGTTTGCATAACTTGAGCACTGATCCAGGCCATCTTTTTTGGAGAAGGTTCCCCTGCACCCTAGTAATGGGAGTGTGCAGTTAGAACTTGTCTGATTGAAGACTGTTGGAACAGGGCTTAGTTTTGAGTTTTTTTCTGGTTAATTGGGTAACTTGTTTAAATCACATTGTTTGTTTTCTATTGTTTATATATATATATATATATATATATATATATATATATATATATATATATTGCACTTTATTCATCTGTTTTTACTGTATTTCTGTTTCTTCTAGGGACATTGACTACACCTCTGAAATGAGATATATAACAATAAGCATCGTTTTATGCACATTTAAAGTGTTTTTTTTGATTGGATCTGCTTTATTTTCTGAAAAAAATATATACTTGTTTCCTGCCTTTCTAAGCTAGTATAGTCCAGTTTTCAGGTTAGTGCTGAATTCAGGGCTGTGTTACAAATCTATGTGTTTGCCCATTGCTTACTTGGATATAAGGAAGTTTCTCTGTTCACCTGTGAAAGAGGGGAGCTTTGAGCAGCCTATCGGTCCCTGGAGGAGTGGTTTCAGCCCAGAAAGTAGTAGTTTATTGGCCATTTTGGGCTAATTTCTGTCTCTTTCATTTCCCTGCTATAAAAAATGCATTTGCCTGGTTTTGTGCGCTGTGCAGCGCTGGTTAGCTAGGGTATAACTATTCCCGGCTCCACAAAGTCTCCTCTTCAATTTTTCCCTTGGAACTAGACAAACTTTCAACTTAAGCACTCAAACTATTAATTTCACAGACTGGCACTTGCTCAAAACTCATAGCAAGCAGTTATAAACCTTAGCACTACAGAAGGACAAGGCTCTCTATTCGACCTTACCAACCATTCAGTAAAACAGTTTACTGTACCTATCCAGGTATGTCCAAAGGGCAGCTTCAGGTGTACTCTACAGTCCAACTGGTGAATCTTGGCATTATGAGGCAATATTACAACTGCCTCATGTACACAAACAACCCTCTCCTCCTACCACCAAACGCTAATACATGCAAGAGATGCAATTATACAGCTAAACTGGAGGCTAAGCTCTCTCAACCCAAGACTGGATCAGACAGTCAAGAGGAGAAGGGAAATACTAGCATCACACCACCAGTCTCACATAGACCCATTAAACCAGCACCGGCAAAAAACACACATAAATACATGAAAACATACTTGGAGGCTCTAAATAAAAATCTGCAAAAGCAAGAGAGCCCTCCAAAGCAGACATCCAAGCAACCTCCACCCCCAACACAAATCATGAAACACATACTTCACAAAACCAGTATGCCATGCAATCACAGCTCTCAAGGCAAAAAACATACCCAATATACTAGTAATAGGTGACTCTATAGTCAGGCACACCGATGTCCCACTCACTAGGCTGAATAAGGAAAAGGTTACTGTTAGCTGCCTGTCGGTTGCCAGGATCCGCCACATAACACAAACACTCAGGTCACTCCAGAACAAGTACAAATATGACTCTGTCATTGTACATGTTGGTGTGAATGACCTGAGCCGAACCTCCCTGGACTACATGAAAAGAGATATGGAAGAGCTCTCTGATCACGTAGCCCGGGCCGGTATGACCCTGACCCTGAGTAGCATCCTGTGCTCACCAAGAATGATACCACAGTATAAAGAAAATTTATCAATTTCAACAAATGGCTAAGTTTCTGGAGTCATTCAAAGGAGATCCAGTGTCTGTCTGCCTGGGATGACATGCTCAGCAAGCCATGCTGCTTCGCTAGAGACGGCTTGCACTTGTCACCCTTAGGCTTTCGAATACTGGCCAAGGCTCTTGCCACCCCCATAGTGCCTTTTTTAGGCAAGGCTCAAAAGACAAACCCACTGCCATAAATAGCACAAGTAACAAAAATCTGAGGGTAATACTACTCAATGCCAGAAGTCAGCACCTCAAAATCCATGCACTCGAGGCACTCGTCTGTATAGAGAAAATTGATATATGTGCAGTAGCAGAAACCTGGCTTAAGGCTCCAGAGAGCACCCCAGCACTACCAGGCTACAACTCATACCATACATTTCGGTCACAGAACCCGGACCAAAATACAAAAGGTGGGGGAGTATCCATATTCATCAAGGATACCCACAACTCCAGGTTAGTGCACAGCACGATGCTTCAGAGATTATCCATGTGCAACTAACAATGGGCAAAACTGCAGTTCAAATTGTAACTTGCTACAGATCACCCACCATGTCCCAGGACCCCCATTCCACATTTCTGGAAACACTAGGTAACATAAAGTTCCTACCAAACACCCCAGTATTGGGTGATTTCAACTACCCAAAAATTAACTGGGAGAACTACTCAAGTACTAACTCCATTGCCCAACATTTCCTAAGATTTATAAACTCAAATGCCCTGGAACAACTGGTCAACACTCCCTCCAGAGTTGACAACATATTGGACCTAGTCATCACCAACATGGGCAACCAGTGTTCCACACTGGGGGTCAACCCTTTGCTGGTTAGATCTGACCATAAACAAATCACTTTGTATATCCACATTCCGCCCCCACCCCCGGACAAGGAAATCACCATGAAAAACTTTTCAAAGCAAACTTCACGTTACTTAAGATGGAGGTGGAAAGTTTCAAAGTCCCCATGCTAAAGGATAATACTGTCCAAGCTGCAAAATCCTTTACTAATGCATTCTACGGGCACCTACAAGAATGCATGGATTGTGCTATCCCTATCAAAACCAAGACTTACTCCTCCAAGAAAAAGAAACCAGTCTGGTGGACCCCTGCCATAAACAAGCTATACAACAGGAGGAGGAAACTAGTACAGAAAAGAGTAAAATCCCAAGAAGGGATGACATCGCTGATCAGTATCAGCAAGAAACTACGATCCCTCATAAAATCATCCAAGGCGAGCTTTGAAAGAAAACTTGCCAAGAACTACAAAGATAACCACAAGGCATTCTTTAGCTATGTCAAGAATCTAAGTGGCAATGCTCAGATCTGCTCGGAGTTAGTGCAGAATGGTACAAAATACACAGAACCAACTGATATTGCCAACATCCTGGCAGACAGGTTCAGTGCAAACTTCACCCCCTCTCACCCCCAAATGGGCCCATAACCATACCAGAAAAATGTAGAGCCCCTGAAATCACAGACACTCAGGTTAAAATAGCCCTCTCCAAAGCCAAAAACACAGCATCAATGGGACCGGACAGTGTCCCAGGCTGCGTCCTACATGAGCTCAAAGACGAACTAACCCCTCACCTAAACACACTATTCAAACTCAGCCTCTTCACAGACTACGTACCCATAGAGTGGTGTACAGTGACGGTTATTCCACTCCACAAAGGTGGAGCAACAACAGTCCCTGGGAACTATTGCCCTATAAATCTGACTAGCTTGGTCTGCAAGGCTATGGAGCGCATCATCATGGAACTCATTAACAGAGACATTGGGAACCTCCAAACACAGGACCCTACCCAGTTCGGCTTTGTTAAGGGCAGATCATGCCTCTTAAACCTGGTGGACTTCTTTGAGACAGTTACCAAGGCTATAGATGAGGGAAAGGTGGTAAACACAGCCTACCTACACCTTGCAAAGGCCTTCGACACCATTCCCCATTCTGGTATTATAGACAAGCTCAGAAAAACACACTTTATAATAGCAAAGCTTTCGGATAAAATCCTTCCTCAATACTAATACAAACAAATCTAAAAACCAAATGGTTTAAATACATGGTGAGAGTTACAAGAGCCAGGTCTGACTCTAAACTGGTTACAAGTGGCATTCTCCAAGGCTCAGTCCTAGGACCCCTCCTGTTCAGCATATACGTCTCAGAGGAACAGATAAGCACAGGAGGACTATGACTGACCAAGTTCGCAGATGACTGCAAACTAGGGGCTATAATTGACTCGCTTGCTGACACAGACATCCTCCGACAGGGTCTCACTGAGATGGATACCTGGTGTCAAAATCATGGCCTCAAGCTAAATGCCAAAAAGTGCATAATTATTAACTTTCGAAATTACAAAGTACCCACAAACTACCACATAGGTGGTAGTCCCCTAAATACGGAAAACGTAATAAGGGATCTGGGGACCCAAGTAGATAGTAATCTCTCCTTTGATAATCACATTGCCAAAGTGGTTAGAAAATACTTCTATGTGGCCCACCTAATCACAAAAGGGTTTGCATCCAGATCAAAAGAGGTCATTGTGCCCCTCTACTCATCACTCATCAGACCCATCATAGAGTACAATGCCCTATTTGGGATGTACCGTACAAGACACCTGCAACAGCTGGAAAGACCATAGAAGTACCTCACCAAGAGCATTACTGGCCTCAAACAGATGCCGTATGCAGCTCGACTGTAGAAACTCCAGCTGTACTCGGTTGCATACCACCTGCTCAGAGGTGATCTCTGCCTGACATACAAGGCCATGTCCAACCCAGAATTGATGAACATGCTCCACCTAAAGAAAACCTTATCCCCTCGAGCCACACGCTCTAGGGATCTAAACCTCACCACAACAATAAATAGAATGTGCTGGAGGGATAGATTCCTGTCCCAGAGACTTCCCATGCTTTGGAACAAGATCCCAATCCACATTAGGCAGAGCTCCTCACTAGCACTCTTCAAGAGAAACCTTGACGAGTGGATGGGAAACAGAAAGTTTACCCCGGGGATCATGTCAGTGGCTCTGCTGCACAGAGGCACAGGGAACTAATGTAAGGGGGCGGCGAAAGCCAACACATTCTGGCTAGGCTTATAAATGCCTTCGGGCAGATAGCCTAGTACCTACCTATGAACCTATGAACAAGTCCAATGTCTTTTAGATAAACTCAACTGTAAAGCTACTCAACTCTAAAACATGGTAGTCCTATTCTAAATACACCAAATGCTTACATTTCTAACTTTGCTCCATTCCACATAGCTTTAAGCATGTGCTGATTATTCTACTCCTTAAATTTCCCTCCAATGCTAATGCATTTGACTTTTGACTAATTGCAAACCTTTGTCCACTGGCTAAAGTTTTGGAACAAATAATTTGACAAATTCTAGATTGCAATGTAAATATGACATCTTGGCTCAAATTTGACACAATTCCTCACTTGGGTTTTATAGAGAAACTTTCTCAACTGGACATAAACCCTTACGTCACCAGGTAGGTTGCCAAATGGCTCACTGACAGGACACATACTGTTAAAATGGGTGACTTCACCTATAGCAAGAGGCCAGTCACCAACAGAGTACTGCAGGGGTCTCTTCAAGGTCCTCTCCTGTTTGGTATTTATTTCTCAGAAGTCAAGACAAACTTAGATGGCCTTTGGCTGACCAGGTTCACAGATGACTTCAAATTGGGGTCAATCATTGAATCCCCTAATGATACTGATATACTGTGGAAAGGATTAATACAGACAAGTGACTGGTGCCAGAGCCATGGATTGAAGCTAAGTAAACAAAAAAAGGATAATTATTCCCTTTTGGAATGCAAATGCCCCAGATAATTACAATGTGGACAGCATCCTCTAAGGGTAGACCCAGTGGTACATTATCTGGGTACTCAGGTTGATAATAATCTGAACTTTGACCTCCATGTACTCTTCTATGTGGCATGATTAATAAGTAAAGCATGGCATGCAGATCAAAGGATGTTATAATTCCATTGTACTTGGCCCTCTTCAGACCAGTAATTGAGTACAATGCACCCTTTTCTGTGTACCTCACTAGACATCTGCAACAGCTGGAGTGACCACAGAGGTTTCTCTCCAGGAGGATACATGATATAAAAAACAGGTGATTTGCAGAAAGACTGAAATCCCCTATCACTGTATTCTGTCTCCTACAGGCTACTAAGGAGTGATCTATGTCTGGCTTACAAGGCAGTCTCTGATCCAGCCCTGATGGAAATGTTACACATTTGTAAATCAAACTGCATGAGGGTCACTTTTTTCCATGGATCTTAACCTAACCTCTGACATAAATATAAATCTTGTCGAAGGGATAGACCTGTCTCTCAGAGACTACCCCTTCTGTGGAAAAAACATCCCATTCACGTGAAGCAAAGCCATTCCCCGATCCTCTTCAAGTGCAACCTGACACATTCACCAAGGCCAATCACAACACCTTCTTCACAGATGTCCGCTGTCTCAGAGGCAACACCCAAATCTGCTCTGTACTGGTGGTCAATAACACCACATACACATATGCCATAGATATAGCCAACCTGGTGCAGACAGGTTAAGTGAAAGCCTCACCCCCCTGTCCTCCCATCAGTAAAGGAGGACATGCACAACACCTGCCCCCCTCCCATCATCATCAGAGAGCAGGTCCATAATGCCCTCTCAAGGGCAACAAACTGAAGTCTCCATGGGATCTGATAACATCCCTGGCTGCATCCTACATGAACTCAGACATGACCTCTTAGCTCCATTACACACTGTAGTCAACCAAAGTCTGAGCACCTGTGTTATCCCATCTGCATAGAGGACAGTCACTGTCAACCCTCTACACAAAGGTGGATCATCCACTGACCCAGCCAATCAGATGCACATCAGCCTAAATAGCCTGATCTGCAAGACCATGGGAGACATTATTAAGGACCTTATAAACAGGCACATCTGCAACCTCAAAATACTTGAGCCCACACAATTTCATATTGTCAAAGGGAGATCAGGCCAGTGAAACCTGGTTGACTTCTTTGAAGCAGTCAACAAACACAGTGCCTATCTTCACCTAGCCAAAGCCTTTGACAATAATTCCCAGTCAGCCATAATACATAAGCCTACACAGCTAGGCATCAACCTGTATGTTACCAGATGGGTAGCTTACTGGCTCAATGATAGTACCCACTCAGTCAAAGTAGTGGAAACCTAGTAGTAGACCCTTAAAGAGCAGTGTACCTCAAGGATCTGTCTGGGGACCTCTACTGTTTGGGATATACTGTTCTGAGGTGCAAGACAAAACCAGTGGTCTGTGGCTGACCAGGTTTACAGATAACTGCAAGCTGGCCAATGTCTTACATCCCCCTAGTGATGTGAGCATCCTCCAAGAGGCTCTTACCCAAATGAATGACTGATGCCAGAAGCATTGTCTCAAATTTAATGCCAGGGAATGCATCATTATCCTTGTTCTGGTAGATGTAATCCACACTAGTTATAATAGTAAAAACAATGTACTGAGCATGCAATCAGGCATGAAGTGACCTGTGTACCAAGGTTGATAGCAACCCGACAGTTTTTCACCATGTTGGCACTGTTGTACGGAAGGCTGTCTACATGGCCCACTTCACAAATAAGGGTATGTCATCAAGGAACCAGGAAGCCATAGCATCCCTGTACTCCTCCCTTATCAGACCCATTACTGAGTACAATGGCTCATTTGTCATGTACCTTGCCAACCACATGCAGCAGTTGCAGAGACCACAGACAGTTCTGACCAGGAAAAGCCAGGGTCTGCACCACCTATCCTATACATATAGGCTGAAAGCTCTGTTGATCTACTCAGTGTCATACAGATTGGTCATCAGTGATGTGTGTCTGGCTAACAAGGCCATTCCCAAACCAGCCTTGATGGAGTTTCTGCATATCCGCAAGACAAACCTTACTCACGCAACCCATGCGCAAGGCCCTGACCTGGTCTGTGACATGAATAGTACTTGTTGGTGGGATAGATTTGCATCTCAGACAATACACTGTCCTCTAAAATACACTCCTTCCCCATGTCTAGCAGAGTACCTGTCTATCCTTCTTTAAGAAGAAGCTTGATGACTGCATGGGAAACACAAAAGACACCTCTGGGATCCCACCTGTGTCCCAGTTGGACAGGGGAAACAGGTGCTGACTTTGAAGGGACATGAGCAAACATCTGGGCTAGGCTTATGAGGACATCTGGGTCAATAGCCTAGTATAATCCTATGAACCTATGCACCTAGTACTTTACATGTTTCCTGTATGTATTGCAGACTGTCCTGCAATGTTGTCATATATGAATCCCTGTGAGTCTGAACTGTGTAGTTACTGCATTGATAGAGTATTCTTTTGTTCCTTTATTAGATATTGTCCCATATCGTTACACTTTGTCATTGTGTCTAGCCTGTATAGTATTAAGTCAGCTCTTAGTGTACTTGCATATGTACATGGTGACATGTATATCTCACTCCAATAGCCTTGGTCTTGGTCACACTTTCCATTTTGCTAATAGGCTCATCACACAGTAAGATTTGTCACCCTTTGTTGAGGACCTTACAGTAGCTGTTAAAGAGATGGATTGTGGCAGTCAGAACTGCCTTAAAATATGGGTTGATGGGTCTATAGGTAGCAAAATTGTGCCAGACTTTAACAGGAGTGTGTGTGTTTGTGTGTGTGTGTGTGTGTGTGTGTGTGTGTGTGTGTGTGTGTGTGTGTGTGTGTGATTCAAAACTCAAATAGCAAAGTGTGTGTATCAGCTACTTGGCCAGGGGCCCATAATATTCATTGTACAGAGAGGTTGACAGATGTTTTGGACTGACCACTCTGCTGAGATGTTAACCTCATAGGTGTGCCAGTGTTGAGTGTTATTTGGGTTGTGGAGAGAGAGGGAGAAATGATCCCCACACTGACTGTGACCTCTGTGTGCTCTGAAGGGTAATGTGCATGCACTTGTCATCCTGCCATTGTGTACATCCCTCACTGGTGGTAGTGGCAAGTATTTAGGCTCCCTGATGATTGGGACAGTGGAGGGGTTGCACACTGACAGCACGTTCTGGTAGATACAGATGGCATATCACATCATGTACTGTCATTGAGCCCCTCTCAGTCTGACAATGTCATGCAGGGTTATTTCACAGATTGTCCATGTCTCCTTGACCATTCCTGACATACTTTGCCTAGGTGAGTGTGTACTCCACACCTGTATCTGTTTGCCTCACACCTATTACTAGCATATCTGGTGACCACTGCAGCAGGACTGCAAGTTATAGGTAGTAGTAGTGGGTGGATGCTGGTACTGGGTCAGCAGCAGTGCATACATACTGAGCAAACAATGTAAGGGAATTGATACAGTACCAGATACCCAGGTACCATCACTGTGCCCCAGGGGTCTGG
>NC_056742.1:42277638-42435138 GCF_019279795.1 Protopterus annectens | reverse complement strand
TAAATAACCCAATCAATACTACAATTGGCAAAACTATTAATCTTGAAGATATGGGGTGTTTTTTTACTGGTGAATTCTTTGGTTTGACGAACATGTTTACGAAATGAACAATGACCACAAGGAAAATAACCAGTCAATTTACTACCATCCAATGTGCCCTGAATTAAATTTGTAGATGATGAATTATGTTTATAATGACTGAAAAAAATATCTAAGGTTTTATCTCTATGAAAAGAAAATTGACATTTTTTGCTCAACAGAGTACTGAGTCGATTGTCTGCCAGTAGAATATCCCAATGCTGTTGTACCATATCTATAAAATAATGTGTATTCCTACCAAAACTGGTTGCTAGTCTGATATTGTGATCTAAATTTTTATTGTGGTTATGATATGTTGATAGATCACTTTTAGACAGTTTTTGAACCTCCTTACTAGTTCGGACCAAAGGTGTTGGAGAATAACCATGTGCAGTAAACCTTGTTATTAGATCTTTATCATGATACTCAAAGTCTTTGTCATTGGAGCAGATATGACGAATCCTCATGAATTGAGATTTTGGGATATTTCTGATAATGTGTTTAGGACGGCACCTGGAGGCATGCAATAATGTGTTAGAATGGAATGTTTTCTGATATAGAAGTAGCTAGAGTGCCATCAGATTGTATATTCAGAGTTACATCAGGAAAACAGATGGACTGCATATGAAAGTGAGCTGTAAATTGAAAACCCCATTTGTTTTCATTTAGATATTGGACAAACCCCTGTAAATATATGGCATCTGATTTCCAAACCATCCAGCAATCATCCAAAAAAGTCTCCAAATATCTATTTAATCAAAAAATAAAGTATGGCTACTATCATAAATGATCATTTGTTCAAGATATCCCATAAACAAATCAACATATATGGGTGCAAATGAAGCACACATTACTGTACATTTAAGCTGTAGATAACAGTTTTCATTAAAATAAAAAAAAATATTCTTAGTGAGGATGTGTTCTGCTAAACACAAAAGAAAAGTATTAAACCTAGGGCTATATAATGATATTTTATCCAACCAATATTCTAATGCTGAAAGACCAGCCCAATGAGGAATACTAGTGTACAAAGATGTGACATCAATAGTACACATCAACCACCCAGGCTCTAATTGCGTATCAGATATGATGTTAAGAAACTCAGTTGTATCCTGCAATCAATCCCTAACACCCTTCAATAATAGTTTCAAAAATGTGGTCAAATAAAAAGAAAGTGGTTCTGTAAGACAACCATTACCAGACACAATTGGTTGGTCTGGTGGTTTATTAACATTCATACCCCTTGACACAGCCAGCTAGCCTTCATACATGTCACCTGGGTGTTTTGTAGTACCACAGGCTCATACATATAGAAGAGCTTACTTGAGTACTGGCACTAGGTCCCTCACAAGCCGAGCCAATACTTTAACTCCAACAGATTCACCTATCTTGTGGGCACCAGGTAGTCATTGCACACACATAGGCAACACACAATGTGTATGTGACATTCTCAAATGTGGAGTGTGGGACACAACTTATAGTAATGTGACAGTTGACAGGATATGCCATGCCCACGGCAAGTGCAACACACAGGACGTCCTCTGGTTTGCTACTATGACACCTTCTTTGTGTGACATTACTTTAGCTTACAGTATTTCTCATAACATTAAGGTGCTCCTGATGTTTAATAACTGCTCTATGCAATCAGTACAGAACTGTATGACATGCTTCTTGTCCTACAGTCTTGGGATCTCTTTTCACTGTTTCAGTTATTGTCACAGGTTACACATTGCCAAACGTGGACTGCAACCTGCAGGATGGTACAGACATACCTCTCAACTGTACAAATTTCCAGACTGTCCAAATTCTTGCCTCATATTTTTGGTCCATTTTCTCATAAACCTGTGTTTTTCTGGCAAATCATTGCGGGTTGATGTCAAAAAATAAAGGCAGACATTATGGTTTGCAGATTTCATACCTTTCAGACTATGCTAATGCAAAACTTGTTATTCTATCACCTTTATAGGTTTGTAGGAGCAATATTTGAAACGTTTCCCTATTATGTGGCTTTGTTACCCCATTATGTATGGATTTGTAAACATTTCTTGATCTAAGAGCCTGGGAGGTATGGGTACAGATGGTGGCCATACCTCTGACCTCTGCATTTGTCTGCAGATTGTCCTGATGTCTGACACATAATCTCTTTCCATCTGTCATACACTTGTTTTCTGCCCAACATTTTGGAAAATCATGACAGACTGACATTGCAGATTAATGATGGATATTGTCATGTAACAACACATACCCTTTGGAAGGTGCATTCAAATGCCTGACCTGTTCTGCTATATATTTCCCATGTGTGTCACAGCAATATGTGAAGGGTGTGCTCAATGTTTGCTGTTTGCTTCCCATATGGCTTTATCAAGATGTCTTTCTGTGAGTGGTTGAGATACATGCATGCTTACACACACACACACACACACACACACACACACACACACACACACACACACACACACACACACAAACACATGACCTTCACCTGCTGATAGCCGAACCTCTACCTGCCCAGTTTTACAAATGATACTGCTAGATAAATAACAGAAACACCACAGAGGTAATGTAATGTTGCAGTGTCTGCCACTACTATTCAAGTGGGTGACAATTGCTGGGGCTGTTAGGATTACCAATGGTGGGTTCAGAGGCCCTTAACATGGTAGAGATACCTGAAACATACACACATGGCTGTATGGGGACATGCACTGAAACACACATGCACACAGAGTTGACACTTCTCATATTAGATGACCCACCTATCTATTTATGTACAGTACACAGTGATATGACAATTGCATGCACCACAGTGCCTTTATGTTAGAAACTGTGTAACTGTGCTTGTATGGTGGATGACATCTCTAGAGTCTGCAACTAGGCTGGCAATGGGGGAGTTAACAGGGTGGAAGGGGTACACAAAATGGTATAACCATTGCATACACACAGTAAAGACAGCCACAAGGGATATGCATGCAGAAACACCTACACCGTTGCCAATAGATTAGTAACTCTATGTAACCACTTATATGTACTATAGTGTTACTTCCACATTACAGGCACCACAGAGATTATATGTTGGGGACATAACGTACTACCTCTTACAACAAGTAATCTTGGAAATGCCTTCATGGATGGTGGGATAAATTACCGAAAATAGAAACTGATCTCATATATTGCCATTACATTCCTGGACAAGTGATAGAGTAACAGACTTTGTAAGGGATTCAGCAGCTTGGACAGCATTATCCTTTAGCATTGGGGCTGTGAACCTTTCCACCTCGGTCTTAAGTAATGTCAAGTTTACTTTTGAAAAGTTTTTCATGGTGGTTTCCTTGATTGGGGGTGGGGGCAGAATGTGGATATCCAGAGTGATTAGTCTAAGGTCTGATCTAACCAGCGAGGGGTTGACCTCCGGTGTAGAACACCAGTTGCCCATGTTGGTGATGTCCAGGTCCAATATGCTGTCACCTCTGGTGGGGGTGTTGACCAGTTGATCCAGGGTGTTTGAGTTTATAAATTCTAGGAAGCGTTGAGCAAGGGAGTTAGTACTTGAGTAGTTCTCCCAGTTAATGTTTGGGTAATTGAAATCACCCAATATTAGAGCATTTGGTAGGACCTTCATATTTTCCAGTGTCTCCAGAAATGTGGAATGGGGGTCCTGGGTCATGGTGGCTGATCTGTACAAGCTACAATTTAAATTGCAGTTTTTCCCATTGCGAGTTGCAAATGGATGATCTCTGAGGCATTGTGCTGTGCCGCTAACCTGGAGGTGTGGGTATCCTTGATGAATATGGATACACCCCCGCCTTTTGTGTTTCGGTCCAGGTTCTCTGACCAAAAAGTATGGTATGAGTTATAGCCTGGTAGTGCTTTAACCTCCAGACATACTTATATACACAATGACATTTGCCAGAAGTGAGATTGGAATCCCTGCCTATCTAGTTATTTGTATTATGCTGTTATGTAGTTATTGCATGCACCATGGGGCTTATAGGGCTGACATCTGTCCAAAGGTACTTTTAAGGTGACTGACGTCAGCAGGTCTGCTAAAGTACAGCAATTGAAAGTGTACTGGGTGGGAATGCCCTAGAAGTCTTTAACCTACAAATACACACACATACTTACATCTGCCAGGTCTGAGATTAGAACCTCTACCTATTTGTACTATAGTGTTATGCAATTGTTGCACATGCCACAGAGCTCATAGGGCTGACAAGTGTCCAAAGGTACTTCTAAGTTGAATGACATCAGCAGATATTGTATAGTAGGGCAATGGGAAGTGTACTGAGTGGGAACGGCCTCATAATACTTTAACCTACAAACACACACACACCCAAAGACAAGTGATGTGATATTACAACCCCTACCTCAGTACTATTACACAATGGCATTCACCTTCATGCTGGCACATGTGACTGTTTATGACAGGAATGCAACTGTCTGCAGCAGGACATCACTCTATGCCTTTCAGGGTATCCATGTGTATGAATCACTCTGTGTGTGTCTCCCTGTGTGTCTCTCTCTATCACTGTCTGTCTCTCTCTTATCAATGTCTATGTGTATGTATGCTTGAAATATTGTTATATGTTGCCCATATATATGTCTGTGTATCACACTCAGCAGATGCAGGTATGCCACATATGGGCCACCTACAGCTAGCTGAGGGTAATCCTGTCTAATTGGTGTGGGTAAAGTCAGTTAAGGTATACATAGTTGTCTGTATGCAAAGACATCTATGCACATTACAGTTATATAGTCCGATGTGGATTTAGACATGAGCTGTAATTCTCTAAGTGTAGGAGCATGCCCAGTATGACTTTTTATAGTAAGAGTGGGACTCCATTCCAGAGATAGTTGTACTCTGGTCCAGGGTTGTTTATGCTACAGCCATGCCTGTCAACCTGTTAGTACAAGGAATTTGGAGATAGCCTGCCAACATAGGGGTACAATGGCTCAAACATAGGGAGATACCGTAAATATTGTTGTTATTAATGTGGAAAGTTGATAGTGTAACAATATTTGTTTTAGCAGACATTTTTTGACATATATGATGTCTGACACTAAATTGTATTGTGTCATTACTTACTAACAGAAATCCTCAGATCATTACAGTGATTTACCTGAGAAATACAAGATGTATGATGCACTGACCGAAATTATGAGCCAAAGTATAGCCATTCTTGCCCAATTCAGCCAGCTGAGATGTGTGGCTACAGCTGATTGGCTGATGAAGCTATGCAAACAATCCAGCACCTCAGTGATATACTGGCTAGGGATCACCTGTTTGTGTGTTATTCTTCTTAACTGAAAATTGCTATCCTGGTGTGACTTATACCTCTCAACTGTACATTTATTTGTAGAATGTCCAGATGTTTGTCTCATAATTTTGGTCCATTTTGCATAAAATCATGGTTTTCTGGCAAGTTAGTGGCAAATAATTAAAGACTGAAGTTAGAAAATAATGACAGAACATCTGTGTTTCAGACTTCATAATCTTCAAAAAACTCATGCTAATGCAAAACATGTTATTCCATCAACTTTCTAAGTTTGTGAGAGCAATATTTCAATATCGTCCCTGTTTTTGGCTCTGTGTCCCACTTTTATTTATGACCTTGCCCATATTTCTTGCTCTATGAAGTCGAGAGGCATGGGTGTGGGTACAGAGTGCATTCTACGGATGTCCAATATATGTGTGGTATATTCCACATAGCACTGTGATTTCCGGGTATGTCAGTGGTATATCAGTATAGAGTAATGTGGTGAACCAGTGACAGACATTTGTTTATAGGTAAATTAATTTGGTTCTGGCTGAGTGGGAACATAATGAACTGATACCCAGCACTTAGAAACAATATCTAGTGTACTACAGCCATTTTGTGGATGATGCCTTTATCCTTTGGAGAGGCAGCTCTACACAATTGGACCTTTTTGTCAACTTTATCAATGAGAGCACTGATTTTCTAGAATTTGTGGTTAAACATTCTTCGGAGACCATAGAATTTCTGGATGTAAAGATTCATCTGCATCCTGATAGAGGTATCAGTACAGGAATTCATAAAAAAGAAACCTGGAGAAATCATTATCTGCATAGAGGGAGTATGCACCCGGGACATATTTTTGATAACATCTTTGAGAATCAGATCTTAAGAACCTCAAGATTATGTACCAAGAATGAAGACTTTGTAGCAGAACAGAAAAATATTGAGACACATTTAAGAAAAAGATCCTATAAAAGAAAGAATCTAAGATTGAAGCATAATCCACAGGAATTAAGGAGAGGAAAGGGACGTCCCTACTTCTCTGAACCCACATCGAGTCATCATGAGAGCCTGGATCTTAAAACTCAATCACAGCAACTTAAATGTTTGTTAACATACACTGCTGACAATAAGCAAGTATGTGAAGTTATTATGAAGTTTTGGCCGGTATTGACAACTGATGACAAAATAAGAGACATTGTAGGTGAACAGCCCAGATTCCTATACAAGAATAAGAAGAATTTGAAACGTCTCATTTGCAACAAAGATGGATTTGAAAGAAATAGGCCCAATTCTAATAGAAAGGGCACTTTCAAGTGCTTAAGATGCAAAGCTTGCAACTCCATTGACTGCTCCAATGTTTTTGTACACCCATACTCCAGGCAACAGTACAATTTTAATGTTTATGCTGATTGTACTAGTTCCCACATCATATACCTAGTGACTTGCTGCCAATGTAGTGCTTTCTATGTTGGCAAAACAGATCAACATCTTAAGGAACGTATCCTCAGACATTTGAGGGACATCAAACAGAAAGATCCCAATAATGCCTTAGCAGCCCACGTAGCACAGTATCCTTCTCATTACTTTGTATTTAAGGCCATAAAGGCAGTCTGTCAGACCACAAGAGGAGGTGATGTTCATAATCGCACAGAGCTAAGAGAAACATGCTGGATAATTAATTTAAGAGCAAACAGATCACCAGGCTTGAATACTATTGTGCCATTAAAACCTGCACTTAAAAATAGAAGGAATATGATTAGCAAGTTTACTTGAATGTTGCTTCATTCATATAATGTATTCACATCTATAGCTATTAGTTTTCCCATATACAATCCCATAGTAAAGAGAGGCACTGCCCCTTTAATTACAATGAAGGAAATTATACCTCTCTGCTAGTTGGCCTCCTTTTGGTTTGCAACAAGGGTGTGTCAGAGAACTAAATGAGGAATGGCTGTGATGTCTTATAAATACAAAAGCTGAACAGTCCTTTTTATATGATTTGAGGAAGGCTTATTTGCCGAAAGCGCTTATCGGAAGACTGAGGACTTCTTATTTTATGTTATATTCTTTTTATTAAAGTTTTGATTTTACTATTAAATTTTACTGCCATGGTGGACATCAGGAGTTTTTAGTAGTGTTTGACATTTGTTTATAGGTTGATGGGTTAATATGAGGTTACTAGGCTATTGGCACTGAAGCCCTTATAACCCTCACAGATGAGAGCGTAGTGCATGTTAAGACATGTCAGCACCCAGAGCCCCTGTCCAGCAAGGACACAGGTGGAATCACAGGACTGTATTTTCTGTTTCCCATGCACTTATACAGGGAGCACTTCACAAGGGGTATTGAGGCACTTCATTTGATGTGGACAAGGAGTGTATTCCACAGATGGGGGAGTCTGTGGGACATGTATCTGTTACACCAACAAGCACTATTGATATCACAGACAAGGTTGATGCTGCGCCTACAGGTTGATTGAGTGGGTCTTGCAGATGTGCAACAGTCCCATCAAGGCAGAATCTTGATTGCTTTGTATGCCAGACAGAGGTCACCTCTGAGGAGTCTGTATGGAACTGAGTAGAGGAACAGTGCTGTTAGCCTGTGTAGGGTAGGTGTTTGGTGTCCTGTATTCTCCCGGAGAGGAACCTCTGTGGTCTCTCCAGCTGCTGCCTATGCTTTGTGAGGTACATGCCGAAGGGGGCATTGTACAAAATAATTGGCCTTATAAGGTTAGAATACATGGATCTTATGACCTCTTTGCCCCTGGATGAGATACCCTTACTTTTGCGTTGGCCCATCTATGAAGCATTCTGTACAGCAGAAGCAATATGGTACTCAGACTTCAGGCTGCTATCAACTTGGGTGGCCAAATGTGTCACTACTGCTTGTGCATGTAGAGCATTGTTGTTAATATGATAATATGTGGGGATGTCTGTCTCCCCAGAGGGGATGATGATGCATCTGCAGGCATTCAGCTTGAGGCCATGTTTCTGGCAGCAGTCATTTGTTTTGATGAGACCCAGTTGTAGGATGTCCACATCACTTTGGGTATTGATGACTGTTCCCTGCTTGCAGTCATCTGCCAACTTGGTCAGCCATAGGCCATTGTTTTTGGCCTGCACCTCAGGGAAGTATATCCCATATACCAGAGGACCCCAGACCAATCCCTGGGGTATTCCACTTATTATGGGTGTACTGCTTGACTAGGCTGCCCCAATTATGATTATGTGGGTACTATCAATGAACCGGTTTGGTACCCATCTTGTAACATATGGATTGCTGCCTGGTTAACAAAGTTACTGTACTATGGCCAAGTTGGGAATAGTGTGTAAGGCTTTGGCCGAGTCAAGGTGGCCAGAGTGCACCATCTTTTCATCATCCATGCCCTTGTTGGCTGTCTCAGGGAAGTCATTCAGAGTTCACTGGCACACCTCCCCTTCAGAAAGGAGACTTGTGTGGGGTCAAGTATTTGGAGTTTGCCAATGTCCCTGTTAATGAGGTCCATGATAATCGATGATGATCCATAACAATAATACCTCAGATGGTTTATGTTGCTATGTTATTATGAGGCTACATGGTGACCCTAGTTGTCAACCTCTCACAGACTGACATCTGGACAGGCCCATATATGACAGTGGGACACAGGTCCACACATGGTGACAAGGTGTTAATAATGCTCTGCCAAATTTAGACAGTTGGGAGAACGGTTTGATATTTGCTTGCTTTTTCTTATGGGTATGATGTCTACTTCTCCACTGTCTGCCATTGATGTTTTGACATGAGCCTTTCTTGTTTGGCACATAGTTTGGCAGGCAAATGCAATGTTAGGACAAGCAGAAGAGATATATGAGGCATACTTGTGCTCCTTCTGTGACAGCCTGTCATTCCAGCGGTATGGATGGTGGCCAGTGACTTGTTGTCAGTGCTGACACAGTAAAGTGGCAGCCATTTAACACCTGGCAGTACACTGACTTTCAGGTACCTGCTGTCCTACTAGGCACTGTGTAAGTTGCTCCAAGCTGTGTACTGTCCATATGTGTGTCCCTCTGTCCCTAACTTGTCCAGCTTTTCTGCAGTGACAGATATTGACTTATGGACTGTGTGTGAAACTCCTACTGTAGGTGTAGCTGCATGCAAAAGAGCTGGCACAGAAAGTCTTGTAACATGGACTCTTGTCAACCACGGTAATGTACCTAAGTCACTAAGCCACAACAGCCAAGAGAAATTGCTGCCTACTTCCTGACAGTATTAACCAATTATATACATAGCTGATTGACCCCTGCATATTGTGGATACGCGACAAGTTATCAGGTTGATTGGGACAGCCCTGGGAATGTGTGGTCTGCTGCTATTACCCTACAAACATACATGTAACTGCATTTCTATGAGGACACGGGTATGTCGGGATGCATACCTGTCAACTGTACACATTTGCACAGACTGTGCAGATGTTGGCTTTACTTTTAGGTTCCATTTAGCATAGTGCTGTGCCTATCTTGGAGAATACTGGCATATCACTAAAGACCAAAGGTTAGAATGTAATGGCAGACATTTGAGTTTTAGATTTCCTATCCTTCACAGACTTCATGCAACTGCAAGACCTTCTGTGATATCAGTGTGCAAGTCTGTACGAGGAATATTTCATCATTGTCCATATTTGTGGGCCTTTGCCAGATATTTCTTTATGGTTTTCTATGGTTGACTTGCCGGAAGAGGCTGAGGGGTGAGTGTGGGACCCCAACATTGACATCCATGCATGTGACCTATGATCCCCAATTTATTATTCCCCCACATACACTGCAGTGAGTTTTATCACCTAGGGGACTACTGCATACTCCGGGGAAGCCAGTATTGGGCAGACATTTCTTGTTGTCCCACATAGCTGTCAGTTGTCTGCTGCTATCCCAGTAGGCCACCCCATTCCCTTGCTGGTCTATATTATATATTTGAAATTTGAAGATTTCACTTACTGCACTGTAATGCGGTCTCGGAGTTGGTATATTTAAAGAGCAGGGGGTGTGGGATGCAGGGGGGCTTGCCCCCCTGCCTATAGCCTTTAGTTTTGGGTTTGTTTTTTTTGTTTTTTTACATATGTTCGAAGTTTTATAACTTTGAACATTTAAATTCGATATTTTAATGTTTGAAGTTATAAAACTTTTGAACATATGATATAGACCCTTCCCTTGCGTACATACAGCAATACCTTAGATATGCTACCAAAATGTACTACTCCATCTATTGTTAAGAAGATTGACTTAACTTGTGCCTGCAGCAGTTGTGAGGATGGTGCTTGAGGGCTAACTCTGTTGGATGCACGCAGTACACAGCCTATACATGGTAAGTTACAGGTGGTGTGGTGTGTGTAGCATCCATTTTACTGTGTGTGCGAGTTGGAGATAGGTGTCAGCACCTGGATTCCTAAGGTGTCAGTGTATTTGCTATGCATTGCCTCATTGCCAAGGCCAGGGCATACTGGGTATGCCTATGACTGCCTACAAGGGCAGGCTCAGGGGGGCTCCTTCTCCAACTCCCCCTATGCCTGTGGAGACCTTGACAATGATGGATGGGTGTGTGCCCCTTCCCTGTGATGTTCCTGCTGGAGCTGGTCTTGCAGGATCATATTGTGTAGCATGGCATACTATGAACATGTGTGCACATGTGGCTGGAGAGTACTGCAAGGCTCCGCAAGATATGTTAAGGCAGCGAAGCCATGACTTGAGCATCCCAAACACATGCTGTATAATGTGCATAGTTTGTGCATGTGCATCATTATGGCATTCTTCAGTGGGTGAGTATCCATTTCTGATGGGTGTTGTCATCCAGGGTTCCAGTGCATAGCCAGGATGTCTCCCCTGCAAATGCCTGGTACAGCTGTGAGGCATGCCAGATGTGGGAGTTGTGATAGCTGTCAGTGCTGCCAGCACACATATTGATGATAATGCCCTGGGCATTCCACATGATCTGGCAGTTGATGGAATGATAGCCCTTGCAGTTGGCATACACTCTACCATCTTCACCAGGTGGTGCTTCCATGTGGACGTGAGTGCAGTCTATGGCACCCAGTACCTCTGGGTAGTCTGTTACATGGTGGAAGAGATGCATATTACCGTGCCTCTCTTCAGGGGTGCTGGGGGAATAAATGTGCTCACTGGCATGTGGTAGCATGGGATCCAGGAACTGAAGTACCCACGATGCAGATGCCTGTGAGACCCCCATGATGTCCACAGTAGGTCTTTGGAAAGTACCTGTAGCTAGTATTCTTAAGTCTACACATACCTTTGTTTCCACTGGGATGGTTCCCCTCTGTTGACTGTGGGTCTGAGGTGAGGCCGGCAGATTTCAATGATTTGCTGAAGTATGTCCCTGTCCACCCTGTAGTGCTCTAGTATCTCCAGCTCATGTACCCACTGGAAGGTTACCCTGGGTCCGAACACTCTTCTCCTTGGCCTGGGCTGGTTGTCAGCATTACCCTCATCACCACCCTCAGTCTGTAGCACAAAGAGATGTAACAAAGCAACAGCAGCCCTCATAATTTTGTCAGTTAAAATTCCCAAGTGTGTATAACAATAGTGCAGAGCTTGTGGGAAAAAGACAGACTGAAAGGTGTTTGCATACTTTATACTCTTGTACTGCACATGCTGCCTGTGTGATTGGCTGACTATGATATGTTCCACCTGCCAGCTATATTATTGAGGGGTTTGAATGGGCCACTGTGAGTGGCAAGAGTCCATATTAGTGATTTCCTTTATTTTGCTATTTTCTGTTTCAGCTAGTGTAAACATTGCTGAGCAGAAAGGAGCCTCCCCTGGACACAAACACACTCAGCATTTCTGAAATCAGCTAATCACAGCTAAGCAGCCTCAGACACATCCCTCTTGCTTAGCTGTGCTTGGCTGAGTGCAAATAGAAGCCACAGAGCTCCATTGTGCTTACACCAAGCATGACACACCCTCTTTTCATGTCAGCTGCTTCTTCTGCTTACACCACCACATTATAACTCCTACAAGGTTAGATATCCACAGACATGGTCTCCTATTTTTCTATTCAATAAATTTAGCTCATTTACATACCCTACTGTTTTATTCCCTAGTTACACCCCTACACCAGAGCCTATGTCCTTAGCAACTACTGTTACTTGTCAATGTTATCAGTCTGCATGCTGCCTAGTTTAATGGCAAAATTCATGTTTAGCATTTAATTGACTTTTTACCGATTTATTTTAATTTTCTGCATGATCACATTTGCAGACCGCAGTGCTCCGCTTAAACAGCTGCATATATGTGTGTATATATATATATATATATATATATATATATATATATATATATATATATATATATCTGTGGCTTTGCTCGAGAGTGGCACAGGAAAATCATTTTCTTGGATGGTGAAAGCCAGGGTACCTTTTTGGCTAGGCTTATATAGGCCCTAGGGCCAATAGCCTAGTACTTACCTATGAACCTTTACATATATATATATATATATATATATGTATGTGGATTCACTTCATAACACTGAAATATCAAAACACTGAAACTCAAAACACTGAAAACACATATCACACATATACTGAATTTAAACAATATAAATGATAACACTTTCCTCCAAGTGTATTGCAGTGTTTTGAAGTTTCAGTGTTTTGGTCTTCTATATTATGAAGTTTTCTCATTTTCAGTGTTTTGAGCTTTGAGTGTTATGAAGTGAATCCATATACATATATATATATATATATATATATATATATATATATATATATATATATATATATATATATATATATATATATATATATATATATATATACATACATATCGATATATGTATATATATATATATATATATATATATATATATATATATATATATATATATATATATAAACTTTTAATTTTTACAATTTTTCAACAGTTTGGCATGCCAATGGCCACAGTTTTGGCCACTGGCATGCCTACTGAACATAATACATGCTTTACTTTAAGCTGCCATGCCACCTCATTTTTTTTTGCAGAAATGTACATGGTTACTAACTGCATATATTTCTGCTGCAGACACGGCTCCAACACGGATGCCTGTCTGCTTCCTGGATCACAAATTCACCTCATTTTCATGGTTTTCACCAGCAAATGAGGTGATTTGCATTATTCTGTTGCATCCATGCCGAAATAGTGCTGGGAGGTTCGTGCATGCCCCCAGCCTTTTTTACTGGATCGCACAGGTTCTGATCTCTGTGTTCGAGCCCTGGCACTATGCTTACACAGAGATTAGCTCTGTGTAAGCTTTAGTGAATCCTGCCCAATATCCTTTTATGTGAAAATCATAACCTTGAAGTTTCTTTGACTTTTAAAGTGCTGTTTCAGTTATTCTGTTCTGGAATGAGAACTCACATGGTGAGCTTAATGGTTTTCAAGTTGAGAGATGTTTGAATTTGCCTATCATGTCATCCTGTTAAATTTTTACAAACATGGATTTGAATTATAAAGTAGTTTAACTTGTATAGCCCTCTAGAAAGTTGCTTTGTTTCTTTAACTGACTTTATTGCCTTTGTTTGTAAGTTCATTACATTTGTCTCTGAAATTGTACTCAATATTTCATTTACTTTAGGAATATATACTGTCTGAGCTTTAAGATGTTTAGGCATTCCTTTGTCATCCATGCCTCTCTGCTGTGTTTTCCAAACTGCTAGCTAGCAGGGAACTGTTTACCCTATTTGCATCTTGTACTTTGGTTAGAATAGAGCAGCATATGCCACACTCAGAGGTGTGGTAGAAATTTGTCTAGATTAGAAAAAAAATTAGATCATTACTTTATGCACATATTTGGTCAGAACATCTATTTTTGATACTGTAAAATATGAATGATGATTGCAAAGTTTTTAATGACGTTGTCAAAGTGGGACAGTAGTCACTACTATTGTGGCATAGTATAGTCACACTGATAATTTTAGAGAGTTTATTGGTGATTGAAGTCAAGGAGTGAGTGGTTGTCATCTGGTAGGCCCTAGTTAGTTCCTGATATCATTATTTAACATAATATCCTAAGTAGAATAAAACTAAAGATCCTAACCTCTTAATTAGAAGATTCCACTCTTTTGACACTTAGGTCTCTCACAAAATTCACCTAACTTTCTTTCATGCAGTGACATGTTTATGTCTGAGGACAGAAAACCTGATTACATTGTCTTACAACCGGTGGTAGTCAATGCACAAATATGTGGAAGGTGCCCTTTAGTTTGTAAACTGGCCATTTAGCTTAGGTTACTGCAACAGTGATCTATGCACTGAACATCTAACCAGTTCCCAAGGTGAAGAATTATGACAGTTACATTCATGCTGAATGCAGTAAGTACTGCAGAAGTTCTAGTATGCCATGTGACAGCACAAACAGTCTTTAATTGGCAGGTGTAATATTTCAGGTGCTACAGAATATGTTGACTGGTGCTATATGCTATAGAAAATTCAGCTTGCTGATGGTTTATTGTGCAAGAAAGGGTTGCAAGTGTATAGCTCTTTAGCCTTGCTATCTAAAGATATAGGTAAAGAGAGAATCAGACAGGAATCTGACAGCATTATAAACTAATGGATAATTAATCAAGACTGAATTAAATGTTCTTACTGTTTACAAATAAACCTGCTGCTTCAGCTTTAGCGATTTACAACATTTAGTCATTTAGTTAATGCATTACATAGCCACTAAACTGCAAAACTGCCAAAAAAGTGATGATGCTTGCTCCATGGCTCAGAGTGATGGAGCCCTGGTGTTTGTTACAGTTTACTTAGATTTGGTTAGCAACTTTGGATACTAAAGTAACTGGTATATGGAGGTAGGAACTGAGCAACAGAGAGGAGTGGTGGGTCATTTGCTAGAGTAGCATGTAGTATCATGAACAAAAAGCTTTATATTTGGAAACTGGTTTAAACTATTTGTCAAAGCACATTGCAAAAGACACAGGCATGGGAGAGGGCAGTTTAAGTACATCACACAACTCATGCCTGCTGATCAAAAATAACTGCAGCCATCTTGATGCTTAACTCTTTCACTAAAAATAAACAATGAAATCTCACCCCTATGGAAACCAAATTGGTCCAATATGGCTATTAAGAGAATGAATGAATAATTAACTAAATAAATAGCTACAAAACTGTGTGATTAGTGATATTTTTCAAGATTTCATGTAAAATTATAGGAAGAGGGAATATAAAGCAATCATTTGTATATTTTATTCAGTATATATTTTAAAGTATTACAGATTGGGCAAATCATATTATTTTGATGTATGTAGAAAATAAAGTAAGCCAAACATATTTTGAAGGTTATAGTCACTGTACAGGGATGTAAACACTTTATTAATACTGAAAACAAAACTTCTAAAGCAAAAGTGTCACCAGCTGCATTTGTAGAGTACATCTGATATAATAAAAATATAAAAGTCAGAACTTTCCATATTATTCCTTTACAAAAGCATTTCATTCAGCGGAGAGCAAACAGCAGAGCTACTGAAATTGTTAAAACTGAGCTGAGAAGAATTAAAATTAATTACTTGGCAGGAGGCTCTAAAATTGCTTATTGGATTAAAGTAACAGCTTAGAAGGTGTTGATGTGAAACAGCATTGTATTGCAAGAGAAAGAGGAGAGTACATGTCAATATGGCTGAGGAAAGTATTGGAAACGTTGAATAGAACACGTCGTGAGTAGAAATGCAATGGTATTTTAATGTGTTGGACATTTCTACAGGCTGTTTAAAATCAACAATTGATAAAATTAATGTGCTGTCAGTTGTGCGCATAATAAAGTTTATGTAAATGGTTTGTATAAAAGAAATGTAATATCTTTTTGTATGTGTGTCTGTGTGTGATATTTCTAAAAAGAGACAGAGAGGGACTGACAGAGCAACAGAGACAGATGGTGATACTTAGATATGTAAACATCTGTGTACATGTACGTATGTCTATGTTGCAAGTGCAGTCTCTAAAGTGTTACTTTTAAGGGCTGATTAGTAATATAGATATGCCGTTCTCTTGTTCTCTTCTCAAATAGGTAAATGACATTTTTTAAAGTAGGAAAACCTATGTCATCCATACTTCCTCCTCATCTCCTAAGTAATAAAACTCTGCAGTATTCTTTTATATGCCAGTTATATTCACATATTATACCCATCTCCCCCTTTACTAATCTCCTTCAGCAGCATTTATTACAGCCAACAGATTTCATTTTCATGAGATTGCACATTGTGATAAATACCGCAACCTGTTCCTCCACATTGCTTTTGGAACCATAATGCAGCCACACAGCTCTGGTTTATCACCAAGCCATTCTCCATCCATCCATGCATCCATCCACCCATGCATCCATCCATCCATCCATCCATCCATCCATCCATCCATCCATCCATCCATCCATTCATTCATCCACAGCTCCTTTTTCCCATTTTTGCACAAAGGGTCAGGGTGTCACATCAACAAGGTAGTCTGCCTTTCCTATTTTTCTCATCATGTCTTTATCTTCCATCTCATATCTCCTAAGTTGCTGTGATAATATATTCTTCCTAGCAGTATTAAAATTATTTGCTGCTTCCAATACCTAGTTGAAATTCCACCAGATATCTGTGTTATATTAGCAACCTAAAATTTGATATAAGAATTAAAGTCGAAGAAAGGCATGGGTTTGAATGTTATATTTATTTATTTTGATGTGGTACAAAAAAATCCCCTGATATCTCCTGATTGGTTGTGTAGGTATTCATCGTATAGCTTGAAGTGTATATCAATCAGGTATATCTCTAACATGAAACATAGGATATTACGCACACATGCCCTTTTGGCCCATGCTTTCACAAAAAGGATGAAAATGTGTGATCCATATGCTTCCTATTTTTCTGAAAATGCCATACAGCAATAATGCAGAAGCGATTTCTACCTGTATGTTATATGTAGAAAAGCATACAGAAATGACTGTTCTCTACATTGTAATGCTTAGACATACTAATGATCAGCATAAAGCTGAGGATTATTGTGTATAATAAAATAATGTTAATGTTATTGTGGCCCTGCTTCCTTCTATCCCATTCCTTCTAGTGCATACCTTTTCATTTTCTGTTTCGATTCTCATGTAGTGTAGAAGAATGACCAGTAAGGCTTCTTACTATAACTCTGAAGCCTGAAACTAGAAGTGGCAGTAATTTTGGATGTCATGGTTTAAAGCATGCTTTTTGGAGGAGTTGTGCCTTCCAGAGTTTTCATTTTGGAGCTTTTGCACCCTCCTCCACACACAAACACACACACACACACACACACACACACACACACACACACACACACACACACACACACACACACACACACACACCAACACCTGCATATATACAATTTCTTAGGTCAGTTTAACAATAAAGTAGCAGTTCATAGGAGGATGCTAGGCTAATGGCTCTAGGGCCTTTACAAATCTGACCATCTAATACCCATGTTCCCTGATTGACCATTGTTAGACAGTATGGTTGTTTGCAGAGTGAATCTATGATCAACACTGGCAGTCCCTATCCATGAGTGACATAGGTGCCATTCCAGTGGTGAATTCACTGTCTCCCATCCAGTTGTCCAATTTGCACTTAAATAGGGTTATTGAGGAGCTCTGTTTAATGTGAATTGGGAGTTTATTCCAAAGTAGTGACAGCCTCTGGGAGATGCATTTGTCTTTCCAGCATGTTTTGTTTTAAGTCACAGGCTCGGTTGAGATCTCTGGAATGAGTGACTCTTGTCCTATTTGATTTCCGGACATGTAGCATTTCCATTAGGTCAGAAACTGCTCTGTAGACCAGGCACAGGCCATCTTTCAGCAGCCTGTAGGACACTGAGTAAAATGACAGGGCTTTCAGTCTTTTCCATTTAGATCCTGTTTTGGAGTCACTGAATTTTCTTGGTTAGGAACCTCTGTTGTCTCTCCATCTGCTGCAGGTGTCTGGTGAGGTATATGCAAAATGGGCCACTATGCTCCATTAGTGGTCTGACGAGGGTGGAGTACAGAAGAGTTATAACATCCTTGGACTAGGATGTGATGCTCTTACGTATGAGGTGTGCAACATAAAAGGCTTTCCTTACCACTCTGGACACATGATGATTGAAGTTTAGACTGCTACCAAATTGTGTTCCTAAATCATGCATCATTGCACAGAGCTTGTGGAGGTGCTGCCTGTACTTTAATCAGCAGGGGCTACCACTTTGCTGAGTGGGACAATGATGCCCTTTTTCACAGTTAGTTTTAGACTATGGCTTTGGCATTAATCATTTGTCTGTGGTAAACCCTCCTGTATTATGCTAATATTTTTAGGGGACTCAGTGATTATTCCCAGTTAGCAGTCATTTGTGAACTTGGTAAGCCGCAGGTTGTCTACTTTCTCCTGGACTTCCAAGAAATAGGTTCCAAACAGTAGTGGACCCAGCACAGAACCTTGTGGTAGCCCACTGGTAACTCTTCTACTGGTGGGGTGGGATCCCCAACTTTGATAGTATGGGTTGTGTCAGTGAGCTAGTTGCTACCTATCTAGTCACATATGGGTTACTCCCCAGTTTTTAATTTCTGCAAAACTTTTAGGTTTCTTATACCATGATGGGAATGGGCCCCATTCTAAGTCAATGTACAACTAAGCTTCATGAAATTAGTATTGTTTCAGTCTATGATGTTAGCCAGAAGTGCTCTTCTCAGCACCCGCAATGTGCTCAGTAATGACTCCAGCAATGTGCATGGAGTTACATGTATTGGTAACATATCTAAATATGATTATAGATTCATTTTTATAATACCCATTGCTCCTACTACTATTGGAACTGTCTGGGTATCTTCTTCCACATTGCTCTTGTTTCTGTCTGCTAATCCTGATATTTTATGACTTTGTGTCTCTTTGTATTAAAGTCTCTGTAGTCACTGGGTGTGGCAATTTCAATGATCAATGCTATTTTTGTCTTCTTTTCATGAACTACTATATCTGGTTTTCAAACATCTGTATTTTGAACTGTTGATAATGGGTGATCCCATGTGATGTAGACTTCATCATTATCTATGATGCTTTCTGGCATGTTTCCAGTGTTTTTCAGCCACTTCCGTACCATAATATTTGCACAATTCCCGGTGCAATAGTCTTGATACATTATTACAACTTTCAGTATACAGCCCTTTTGACATTAGTATGTCAAAACCAGCAATGAGGTGTGCGGCTGTTTCCAGTTCTATTTTACAAAGCCCACATTTGTCTATTTCTTCCACATGTTCAATTGACTTTGTAAACCAATGTGCACGTAGCCCAGTATCTTGGGCTACCAATATTAAGCTATCATCTCTTGGTTTTGAATTTGTCTCTCCTTATCCATTCCTGCATTTGATCCTGATCAACACGAGGTTCTTCCAGAAGTTTTCTATACTTGCTACTAAATTTATGCATTTTCCACATTTCTTGCCTTCTCATCTGGTCCTTCACTTTATATTCTTTCTTTTGTTTTTTTTGGCACATTCATTGCTGCCTGATTTTAATCTACTTTTGGTTTGATTTCCATTCCTGCTTGACGCTGATGTGCTTCTGCTAGACTAAGCAGGGAAGTCATCTTAGATTTATTCTCCTCATGTTTCAAAACTTTCACTATGTTTGGGTCTTGTGAGTTCAGCACATATATGTGCAGTCCCACGATTGAATATCTATATATGTAATCAATTTCAAAGAGGCCCATGCCTCCATCAGAACGGGGAATATATAATCTTGGTATGCACTGATTTTTATAAATCATATGGTGAGCATGAATCATCCTTCTTGTTTTCCTATATAATCTAACATACACATTTTGGGATGAGTCAGTCACTCCAAAACACGAGGTTAGGACTGGAAGAGAAAATTGGTTTATAACTTGAATTTTGTTCCTAGATGTCAATGCTGTTTCAGGATTAATTTAAGTCTTTAAAGGAATCCTAATTAAGTTTTATTCACATTTGTTCATGCTTTATTGTTGAAACTTCATCAATTCCCAAATATTTATACAGTCCCTCTCGCTCAAGTGCTTTTATATCATATTCTTGTCCCAAACTGAAGTTTTCTTGGTGCTGCAGTTTTCCTGCTTCAAAGGTTGTTTTGCACATTTATCAAGACCAATCATTCTACCATCTGAAAAAGTTTTGACAGCTTGCATTTGTGCTTTCAATTCCTCATCTGATGAGCAATACAGTTTTAAATCATTGGCAAAGAGAATATGAGAAATCTTTACACTTTTATTTATTTTATTTATTTTATTTTACATTTGTTGACCAGAATAGTCTAACTGGATATATGCCATTTTCAGTGAAGGCCTGGGGAGAAAAGCTCCAGATAACACAGACAGAACATAACAGATATGAGTCAAACATATTTACAAAGCCCTCTAGTAGGTACTCACAATATACACAGTGTTTAATAGTATCCAAAACCAACAGGTTGCAGCAAGCTATTATGCGCAAGAGATGCATACAATATTAATTTAAATAAGGCATTGAATAAGTAGTGATTAATCAGGGTTAGTACAGGGACAAAGCCAGTGCTCTTTATAATACTGTTTGAGGCCTTTTTTGAAGAGAGTTAAAAAAGGTTCAAGGGTAAGGTTAGATGGACGTAAATTCCAAGTTTTACCAATGACGTTGGCAAACAGGGAGTCACCAGCTGAGTTAATGGCTTTGTGGGTTTGGACCAACAGTTTATTGGATGATCATAGTTGCCTTGAATTACTGTATGGCTTTATGATATTTCTGATTGCCAGAGTATTTTCAGGGTGGTACAGAATTTTGTGTGCTACTATAAGCTGACTGAACAGAATTAGGCTAGGCAGTTCTAGCCACCCGAGAAGACTGAGGTTCTGACAGTGATGTGTCCTATATGCTGAGCCTATGACACATCTGGCAATATGGTTGTAACAGTGAGGGAGCTCACTAAGTGCAGTTTTACTCAAATTGGAGAGGATGGGGGAGGCATATAGAAGAGTAGAGAGTAGGTGTGAGTGAGCGATTGCAGGCCTACCTAATGGAGTTAGAAAATGTTTGCTTCTATATAATGGGCCAAACTTCTTATTTCTGTTTTTTATAGTTTTATTGATATGCAGATCAAATTTGATATTATTATTATCCACTATTACTCCTAAAAGGTTAGTATGGTCATCTGGAGAGATAGAGGTACCGTTGTCGGATGTTATGGAGAAGGAAAATGGGGTGGATTTACTGGTGGGGATAAAGAGGCGCAGTTTAGTTTTGTTGGGATTTAACAGACTGTGATTAGAGAGCTAATTTTCAACTGTGTTTATATTTATTTATTTATTTATTTATTGACATTTGTTAACCATGTTTGTCCAACTGGGCTTGTGGCCTGTTTTCAGTGGAGACCCGAGGAGAAAAGCACAAGTATTACATTTTAAAATAAGTACAATTTTAAACAATATTGATATGATAGCAGTTATATCAAAATGATTCACATATGTTGGGTTACATGCACAAAGTTAAAGTTGCATTAAAAAGAAGCTAAATAACAGTTTTACATTGATATTGTTCAATAGGTCAACAATAAACATTTTTGTTTGTATAAAATTGTGCAATTGCATAGTAGACACATTGCAGAGAGAGGTTAAATGAGTTTTGTGTTAAGGTTTGCAGGTCTAAAGGGGAGGAGGCCGTACAGATCAGGGTGGAATCGTCTGCGTATTGAATTCAGGTTGCATCAGGGATGGCAGTATGAAGATTGTTGATGAAGACAGAAAAGAGTAGAGGACCTAGAATAGAGCCCTGAGGGACACAAAGGGTGAGGACCTAGAATAGAGCCCTGAGGGACACCAAGGGTGAGGACCTAGAATGGAGCCCTGAGGGACACCAGGGGTGAAGACCTAGAATAGAGTCCTGTGGGACACCAAGGGAGAGGACCTAGAATAGAGCCCTGTGGGACACCAAGGGTGAGGACCTAGAATAGAGCCCTGAGGGACACCAAGGGTGAGGACCTAGAATAGAGCCCTGTGGGACACCAAGGGTGAGGACCTAGAATAGAGCCTGAGGGACACCAAGGGTGAGAGGTACCACGTGGCCAGTTTGCCCTGCCATAATACAGCCTGTTGTCTGCCATTCAGATAGGATAGGAACCACTGAATAGCATGGTATCTAATGAATTGGATTTTAGAGAATGGATGAGTGATTTGTGGATGACCATATCAAAGGCATTTGACAGGTCTAGAAATAGGGCTGAAGATAGCTTGTTGTTGTTCCTATTTTGGAATATGGTATTTGTAAAAGAGAGGAAGGCAGAGGTGGTGCTGTGATGTGGCCTAAAGCCATGCTGAGAGTTGGCAAGCAGACTGTTCTGAATGAGATAGTCCATAAGCTGCTTATGAGCGCACTTCTCCATTAATTTGGCTAGAGGTGAGAGAATGGCAATGGGTCTGTAGTTGGACAGTTCTGTTGAACTTCCATCTTTGTGGAGTGGGATAACATGGGATATTTTCCAGATTGAGGGGATAGTTCCATCAGTTATTGTTCTATTGATTAGGATAGAGATGGGGAATACTATGCCATCGACAGCTTTTTGTAGGTACTCTGCAGGAAGGAGGTCAGCAGAGAGGGTGGTTGGGTTTAGTTTTTTGATAAGGGATTGGATAAAAGTGGTAGAGACAGGTTGGAAGTTAAAAGGGGAGATGAGAAGTGGGTGTGTTAGTGGTAGAGTTAGAGTGGGTGGGAGTAAGTTGGTTAGCTAAGGACTGAATAGTTTCAGTGAAAAAGTTATTAAAGGCAGTGGCAACAGTTTCTGTGGATTTATGGGTGTAGTTTGATTGGGGTTGGGGTAGTAGATTGTCCTGGATGAAGAAATTGGTTAATACCTGCCCAAAACTTTTGGGGATTGTTTTGGTGTTTAGATTGGAGGTTTTGGTAGTAGTCTTTTTGTCTAGCAAAATTAGTTTTTTTGTATCATTTCTAAGTTGACGATATCTCACTTGGTCTAGGGGGCTTTAGTTGTTCACCATTTGGTCCAGACTATATTTCTAAGTTTATTTTTTATCTTAGTTTCCTTTGTGAACCATGGAGCAGTATTAGATTTAGTCTTTGTAGTATGCGCAGGAGAATGGAAGCCAAGGATGCTCAGGAATTTATTGTTAAAGAAAGTTATGGCTTCATCTAGAGGTAGATTTTTTAGGATTGACCAGCTGACCGATTTAAGTTCGTTTAGGAAGTTAGTAGGATTGAAGTTTTTATTATTTCTGATTGTTTTGTACGTAGTCTTGTGGTGGGTTTCTGTCTTATTTGTTGTTTTCTAGGAACCAAATTATAGCCATGACCTAAGCTGATAAGAAGACAGCTTAATGGATTAAGGACAAGACAGAATAGCAGCGGTGGCAAAGAGTCACCCTGGAATATCCCCCTTTGAATTTTTATCTCTGGAATAACAATTTGTCCTTTACCATGGCTTAATTGCAAAGTGGTCTGCCACTGTTTCATGGTCACTGTAATGTGGTCGATCAGTGTAGGATGTATCATATATATTTTTAAGTACTCTTTTACTCATGAATGTGGGATACTATCAAATACTTTTTTATAGTCAATCCACGCCATACTTAAATTCTTCCCCTTTTTACAGCTTTCCACAATGACTTTATTTAACAACAAATGATTCTTTGTTCCATATGACTTTCTTTTGTTGTCCTTTTGTTCAATTGCCCTAATTGAGTTTTTTTCTAAATGACTATAAACTCTGTTGGCATCAATTCCAGTGTATAGTTTATGCATCATTGTAAGGCAAGTCATTGGTCTATAATTTTTAGGGTAGCTTGCAGGTTCACTCTTAAGGAGGAGCATTGTTTTTCCTGTTGTTAGCCAGGTTGTTGTCTGCTCAGGGTGTGCATATAAATAGTTCTTTCTCATGGCTAAGTCTTCGTGCAAAGATATCAATACTGTTTAACCAGAAGTTAGGTACTGCATCTGGGCCTGGGGTTTTCCAATTATAGGCTTTTCTTAACTTTGTTTCAGTCTCTCTGGCTGCTACTTCATCCCATTTCATACCCTGTACCTTTAAACTTCTTATTCTTTCTTTTACTTTTTCTATCCAATCAGCATCTTTATGTTCTACAGGATCTTCATCAATACTTCTCCAAAACGTCAAAAAACAAACACGCATAGCATTAGAAAGTAATACTTGGAAAAGCAGTAGTACACCATAAAACATAACAAAAAAAATCCATACAGTAATTAAGCTCTTTCTTTCTCTTTAATATGAGGAACTTCTGCAAAATGTATCTACTGCTTCTTTTTTTGGTTGTCTTTCAATTCCTTTTACCTTGTTTCCCAAATCTCTATAACACTTTTTCGGGTCATTATTAAATTGCTTATTTTTTACTTTTCCTTTATGTTTATCTGAGTATCTTCTAAGTTTTCCCCCTGTGCTGAGATTTTTAGTTTATTTGCCATAGTGCATGTTAGAACCCGATCTGTTCTAATACTGTGTATTGTTTTTTTCACGTCTATCTTTCTAAGTATTTTTGTTGATCTGTTCCCTCTTCTATACTCTTCTAACAGTGACAGTTCTTGTTTTAATTGCTTTATAGTTGTCTCTATTTGATACTTCCATGATGGTATTCGATTTCTCCCTCTTCGTTTCCCTCACTACCCTGTGTTCCTATGGTAGAACTTTATCAGTTATAAATTTTGCTGCACAGTAATATATCCTGTTTACTTCTGTTATGTCACATGGATCTCTATGGACAGTTCTAATTACTGTGTTCATTTGTTTTATCAAACTTCCGACTTTTTGAGTTTTATTGACCTTACGCAGTCTACTTCTTTCATTGATCTTAATATATTTATCTGTTTCTATTAAATCACGCAACTCTTCTCTTCCTCATTTTCTTTTGAACTGAGGACACATTTTTTGTTTCCATTTCCTGCGGGCATTCTATAGAAAGTTCTGTAACATCTTCCTGTGGCACATTCTCTTCAGTTTCCTCCTTTGCCATCCATTGCTCTCTCATATGGGAACTCAATGACCTATCACTCTTCAACATTGACTGCGTCAGAGTTTCCAGAGCTTCCTGTTCCTTCTCCTGCTGTCCGGCTTCAAGTGAACATTTATACTGGTTTCCTGCGAAAGTCTCCAAAATATCGTATTATGGCACCTGGCCAATTATTTCCCGTTCCACTGGTTTCCCCTTAATTTGGATGTCTATTCCTTATCCTGTTGTGGTTCTTTCTGAATTAGATTTTCTACTCTGAATCATTTGCTTCACAGATATTCCATAATGTCGCTTTCTTTTTCTTTAACTTCTCCATTAATAAACTCCTTTTCTACTTTTTCTCTTTTTCTTCTTATTTTTTGTATTATAAAGTTTTCCATGTCTGCATTTCCTTGCCTGTATTTCTCTTCAGATATCTTTGGTGCTGTTCTTTCTGCATTCCTTCCATCTGGAAGATTTCTTTGATGATATCTGAGTGGGGGTTTGTGTCAAAAGCCTTGGCTAATTCAAGATAGGCAGTATGTACTGCTTTGCCTTTGTCCAGGGCTTTGGTGACATTCTCAAAGAAGTCCACAAGGTTTAGTAAGAATGTTTTAACCTTAAAGAAGCCAAACTGAGTCGGGTCACGAATTTGAAAGTTCCATGTGTTCTTGTTGATAAGGTCCATAGTGATTTTTTCCATGGTCTTGCTGATAACACTGATTAGGCATATGGGTCTATAGTTCCCAAGGTTAGTTGATGGACACCCTTTGAGCAAAGGAATTGCAGTTGCTGTTCTCCACTCTGCTGGAAGAAACCCAGTGCTCAGGCTATGGTTAAAGAAAGTGCCAACTGGATCTGCTAGTTCATGTTGTTTAGTAATCAGCCTGGGATGTTATCTGGTCCCACAGAGGCCATGTTTTTGGCCTTGGAGAGTGTGGATATGACCTCCTCATTGGAGATACTGGGGAGAAGACAGGTTTCAGGTATGCCTTGGGGTATGGCTGGTGGGGACAGCGGATGAAGTTTGTACCACATCTATCAGCTAACAGGTTGGCAATTTCCCCAGGGTCATTGTGAGTGGTACCATCAACTATGAGTTTTGAAAATAGCTGAGTACTCCGTTTTAGATTTCAGATGTGCTAAAGAATGCCTTATAATTGTCTTTAGCTAGGAAAGCTAATTTATCCTCATAGCTAGCTGTAGAGGACTTTACCAGATATCTGATTTGCTTGTTCAAGCTGTGGATAGTATTCATTCTCTACTGACTAAGTTCCCTCTTGGTCTTAGATATCAGTTTATTAATTTTGTTTTATAACCTATTTATACTTGAGGTCCAGCAGGGTGACTTGTTTTTACAGGAGAACTTTGTTTTGATCGTGTCAGGTACAGAAGAGTCAATACAGATGTTTAAGTGGTTATACAGGGTTTTTTGTACACCTTTGCATAGAAGTCATTGTTGGCTGTGCTAGCAGGGGGGGTTGAAACTTTTCAAACCATCGCTTGGTATGCTATAGTTTGTTTTGGAGAAGTTTCTCGTTTTTATTCCGCCGGTGGAGGCATCAGGTCCAATCATTACTTTGAATCAGACAGATTTATGGTCTGACCTTACTAGGGTTGGCAGAACAAAGGGGGTAGTGCAGTGACTCCCCATATTAGTGAGTACTATGTCCAGAACATTTAAGCCCCTTGTGGGGGTACAGACTAACTGTTCCAGATCATTTGTATTAAGAAAGTCCAGGAACCTCAGGGTGGTCGAGCTTGTGCTCGTGTAGATCACCCACTCAATAGAAGTATAGTTGAAATCTCCCATGACCAAGGCATTTGGCTTTAAAGTGAGTGACTCAAGCAAGTCCAGATAGGTGTTGTGCTTCTCATGGTTCATGGTGGGGGACCTGTAGCCAGCAATGATGTGGTACAGTGTTTTACCTATAGTTGTTTGTACCTGGAGTAGCTCAAGAGAGCTGTACTGAAAACATAAAATTATTTCTGCTCACAATTTTGGACAAAGCAATTATGAGGTGGGCCTGCGCTACAGCAGATCATAGGCCTTTAATAGACATTTCTCTTATCTTTCTCTACTCACTATCATAAATGCACTTTGATGTACTGCCTTAACCAGGCCTGTGCATGTCTGATTTATTCTCTGAGCATATCCTTTACTGATTTAATGTGGTTTTAGTCTCATTAAAATGGACTTCTTGAGTAAGCTATACAGAAATTACTCTTGTATGCTGTGTTATGGGATGAAGGAGTGTCTTGGAAAATGATTACATTGTTTTACTTCAGTTTAGGTGGAGGACAGCATGGCACAGGGCAATGAGCTCATGAACAAGCAGGACTGACGGATGTAAGTTGTTCAGGGACAACTTTTATATGGGTCCCTTATTGACACTGACCATTTTTGCAATTTGGCATACAGATCCAAAAGGAACCTGTGTGGTTTCACAATCATACTGCGATTATTTAGTAAGTTGAATACACACTACATTTTAAGAGCTATGTGCAAAGATTTAGGTTTAGAAGCATTGAGAATAGGAGCCCTCTGCATGGATTTCACGAGATCTGGCTAGGGAGAAAATGAGAGAAATACAAGTATGTGCAATGTATGTATTTTTACAAGAAAAAAAATTATTAATTAACTGAATAAGGTCTCTAGTGTAAAGTATGAACCTACGTAAAAGACAGACACTGAGAGTAGACTGGTGGATGGGAAGGAAACATCTATTTTATTCTTGGAAAATAGGGGAATGAAACATTTAGGGATGCATCTTTGTGAAAACAATAAACAATTTCTACAGTCAATGAAATTTTATAGCTGTAGAGCTGTTAGAAAAAAAAAATCAAACAGTGTTCAAGAATTTTATGTGGAGTGTGGGCAAGCAGGAGAAATGAAAATGCCGTGTTTTAAAAAGGTACACTAAGCCAAATTTGCAGAACATTTTTAGGTTGAATACCCCCAGAATAATGAATGAAGTCATATAGAAGGGCAATTGAATTTAGTGACCCAAAGGAATGTAAGCAATATAGTTAGTAGTTTGCAAATGAATGCGGGGAATGCTAAAGAAGGGAGTGAGAGGTAGGAAACAATCTCAACTGAAAAAAAAGTTAGTTAAATAACATGAAGGAAAAAAAAGTAAAATATTTAAAACACAAGGTTAATACAATTCAGTTGAATAGTATGAAAACTCCATGAGTCAGAAGATAATCTAGCTGGGTCTCCTGGCAGCAAACTGTTAACAACCCTTTATTTATATCAGAAATGCAAATACTAATATTGGCTTAACCTGGCTACAGTCTTGTTTATCAGGACCAATACATTTAATGAAAGAACATAGATGTGAGTGCTGTTAAAATAATTTGAGCTGTTGCTATTATGCAATACTCTATTCTAAATCATGACCTGACTTTTGTAGCTCACTAAGCCAGTAGGGAATGGATGCATACAAGTTCCTTTTTAAAATTTCATCTCACTTTCCTCAGTCATTTCATGTCATGCTTTTTTGTTTCTTTTCTGTTTGAATGTGGATCAGTTGAATGAAAAGAACACACAACTCCCGTTTTAACAAAAACAGCATTTTTTTAATCTGTAGTTCAAATGTTTATTTCAAAGCATGTCTTATTTGAAAGTTAAAGGTGATTCCACAAAAGAATAAAATAGGGGATGTGAAAGGTGATAAAAGGGGTGAACGTGGTCAAATCAGAATATTAAATTTACAGACTGAATTAATTTAAAGATGAGATAGATTTATTAAATCCTTCTGCCATTAAGCAAAGTTAATGCAGCACAATGTAATTGTTGGCTCCTAAACCTGAGAGTCAGTCTACATTCAAGATCTGTTTGTTTATTTATTTTTTATCCTACCATTGTCCCCACCTGCATTGTTAAATGATTACATTGAGCTACTCTAGTAGGGTACCATGATAAGCTATTTAAGCCTGAAGGGAACCTGTTATATTTTAGGCTGATGTATTTATCTTGTATCATCTAGTCATAAAAGACTGCAATAGGGGTAAAGTTCTTCTGGCACACTCACCTTATATATCTTTGATGCTGAAAGGGTAAATCTTCAGGGAATCTATTTCATTGCCCAAGATAAAGATGCAGTTCTTCCCAGACAGTCAGAGACACTGCAAGACTTCTCTACACATTAGGAATAAAGCACCCTTTTTAGTCTGCACCAACAAAACACTCTTCCTAATAGCCTTTTAACTCCTATACTCTACCCTGATGTAACAAACAATCAAAGGACTGGACGGTATGGAAATGCAATTTTTTTACTTTTCTGTAACCAGCTTGATGGATATGGGCATCTTGAGAGAATGTAGCAATTGTCTCATGTTTACTGACAACTACTTAATCCTCAATAAAGCAGACATGGTATGCGGGAGGTGTACTTTTACAATGACATTGAAAGCTAAACTGTCACATACCAGTGCACATCAGGATGTCAAAACTACACACACACACACACACACACACACACACACACACACACACACACACACACACACACACACACACACACACACACACACACACACACACACACACACACACACACACACACACACACACACACACACACACACACAATACCCACCTCACAGAGCATACATCACACACACAGACTAATGTGTGTTGAGGAACATAATTTTCCTAAACAAAGATCGCCTGGACTGGCCATTGTCAAACCTAATCCTCAGCATGAGCAAGGGTACTCTGGTAAAAACAACACCTAAAATCACACATGCTGTCACTCTCGGTGGAGCCCCAAACACTAAGCCCATTAGGCAAGCAAACACACCTCCCAGGATTCTTTGTAATATATACTGATGGCCCTTTAACCAGGCTGAACAAGGAAAATATAACTGTTAGTTAATTATCAGGAGCCAGGATCCACCAAATTGCATATACACTCAAGTCATTACACTTCAAGCAGTGACAGATTTCAGTGCCGTCCACACTTTTATACTCAAGTAACCACACAGACAATGGCTAAGGCTGGAGGTGTCTCAATATGCATAAAAACAAGCATACCTCTAGGGTGCTCAAGCAGGATAATGTTCTGATGTCCCACCATGTGCAGATCACCACAGACAAAATCCCATATGATATCCTAGCCAATTATAGGTCATCCTCCATGTTCCAAGAAACTCATACTGCATACTTGGATTTAGTAACGACACTTGCCATCCAGGCTAACACTCTACTCATGGGAGACTTTAATTGCCCCTTTATAGACTGGGAATCCTACATAGCCTCAAATCTACAGGCACTGAGATTCATGGACATTGCAAATACAAACATCCTGCACCAAATAGTGATTATGCCAACTAGAGGCTCTAACACACTGGCCCTCACACTCACAAATATGGAAGAATTTGTCTACCCCACCCACCCAGTCCCTTACATCCTGATTTCTTGTCCGATCTGGAAAGGTCTGAAAATAAAGCTGTCTACTTTGAAATAAAAATAAGCTCTGTAATTCCATTAAAACTAATAACAATAAATTCTTCCAACGCAAATTTCCTTTTATTAACTGATGGTTTGTCAAAATTCAATGTCCCTCCAAACCCTGAAAACACAGCAGCCTATGCTGAATTGCTCTTAGAAATGCTGCACGACCATGCCAATGGGTGCATACAGTCTGCTATACCTACCAGAAGTAAGACATGAGAAGCCCCCCAAAAAATCCACTCTGGAGACATTCTTAATTAAACAGGATATACAGCAAAATTAAATAGGCAACTGAGAGGTTTAATTAGGTCAAACAATGCCAATTTGAGGTTAAGGTAGCTCCCAGATCAAATCTAACCATAAAGCCTTCTTCAGCTATGTCAGAAAACTCAGGGGGCAGCACAATGCAATGTGCTGAATTGGTGGTTAATGGTGCCACATTCGCTGAACCTGGCAATATAGCAATACTGTTAGTGGGCACATTCATTTCAACATTTATTTCCCGCTTTCTCCCAACCCCCCCCCCCCAAAGTACCCTAAAAAGAACCCCTTCAACTATAACTAGGGAGCATGCACTGGCTGTACTCATTAAAGCCAAGAACATGGTTTCATTGGGGCCCAATAACATCCAAGAATGCCTCCTGAACAGTCTAAAATATGACTTCTCCAGACCCCTGGACCATTATTTAACTATAGTCTTAAAACAGACTTTGCCTCACATGAACTGAGGGCTATGACAGTCATCCCCCTTCATAATGGAGGACCTTTGACAAATCTTGGAATCTACAGACCCATTAGTCTGGCTAGTCTTATTTGCAAAGCCATGGAAAGAATTATCATGGAAATTATCAACAAAGACATAGAAGACCTCCAGACACTGGATACATCCCAGTTTGGCTTTATCAAATGAAGACAAATCCAAGGCAGAAGGATACTCGGATGAAGTTCCAATAAGGGACAAAAGCACTTAATATATATGAATTTTTTTGTTTTGTTTTTAAGTGGTTTTACCAAATAAAAGTGTTACTGCTTGTGACCTTCTATCTTGGATTTGATTTGTTTTTTGGAGCCTCTTGGATTTTGCGTTTTACCAGTTTGTCAAATGAAGGTCATGCTTACTGCATCTGCTGGAGTTCTTTGAAAAGGTCAGTAAAGAAATGGATGTGGGGAAAACTATGCATACTGCCTACCTATATCTGGCTAAAGCATTTGATATAGTACCCCACTCAGGCATTGTCCAAAAAATTATGGAACTATGTATAAACCCCTTTTTAACACCCTGGATAGCTATCTGATTCACTGATAGGACTCAGGAGGTTAGAATCTGTGAGGCCACCTCCACAAAGAGGCCAGTTAATAGTGGAGTCCCCCAGGCTCTGTGTTCGGGCCACTCCTCTTTGGCATCTACTGCTTAAATATCAAAGCCAGTGTCAAATGCCTATGGCTAACAAAGTTCGGTGACAATGGCAAACTGGGAGCAGTCATTGAATCCTCATAAGATGAGAACTCCTTTCAAGAAGGGCTAACACAGACAAACACTTGGTGCCAAAGCCATGGCTTACAATTCAATAACAAAAAATACATTATAGTGCCTTATGGGAGGTCAGACATCCTAGGTAACTATGTCATTGATAAAAACAAAAAAAACTAAAAGTTGATTTGTTTGTCAGATATCTGGAACTTATCTAGATAGTAAGGTAGCCTTCAACCAACATAACATGCCACTGTACTCAGCCCTCACTAGACCTATCCTAGAGTATAATACCCCTTCAATATGTACCTGCTCAGACATATTCAGGAAGGAGAACATCCACAAAGGTCCCTTACAAAAACAATGCAGGGAGTAAACACAATGTTCTATGCTGATTGCTTCAAACCCTATCTCTTTATTCAGTATCAGAAAGACTTCATTGCCTTATGTACACAGACAACCCTCTCCTCCTTCCAACAAACTCTAATACATGTGAGAGATGCAGTTACACAGTCAAACTGGAGGCAGAGCTCTCTCAACCCAAAACTGGCACAATCAGTCAGGAGGAAAAGGTAACCACCCACACCACAAATCCAGTCTCACACAGAAATTATTGCATCTGCATACCCAACACATAAACACACACAAACATACACGGAGGCTCTAAATAAAAATCTGCTTAAACAGCAAGGACCTCCTAAGCAGATATCCAAGCAACAGCCAACCCTCAACAATACCCACAAATCACATATCTCACAAAATCAGTGTGCCTCACAGTCACAGCCCATAAGGCCAAACAACACACCAAATACACTTGTTATAGGGGACTGTATTGTCCGGCACACTGACGTCCCACTCACCAGACTGAACAAGGAGAAGGTCACTGTAAGCTGCCTGTTGGGTGCCATGATCCAAAACATAACACAAGCACTCAGGTCACTCCAAAGCAAGTACAAGTATGACTCCGTCATTGTCCATGCTGGTGTGAATGACCTGAGACGTACCTCCCTGGACTACATGAAAAGAGACATAGAGGAGCTCTCTGACCATGTAGCCCAGGCTGGTATGTCCCTGACCTTGAGTATCATCTTGCCCTCACCAAGAATGATGCCACAGTATAAAGACAAAACGATCAGTTTCAACAATTGGCTAAAGTATTGGTGTCATTCAAAGGGGATCCAGTGTCTGTCTGCCTGGGATGACATGCTTGACAAGCCACGTTGCTTCGCTAGGGACGGCTTGCACCTGTCACCCTTAGGCTTTCGTATACTGGCCAAGGCTCTTGCCACCCCCATAGTGCCTCTTTTAGGTAAGGCTCAAAGGACAAACCCACCTCCATAGACAACCCAAAGATAAAAAAACTAAAGGTAATGCTACTCAATGCCAGAAGTCTAAACCTCAAGATGCACACACTCAAGACTCTCCTCAGTATGGAGAAAATTGATGTCTGTGCAGTAACAGAAACCTGGTTCAAGGCTCCTGAGAGCAACCCAGCACTGCCAGGTTATAACTCATACCATGCATTTCGGCTCCAAAACTCGGACCGAAGCACAAAAGGAGGGGGAGTATCTATATTCATCAAAGATACCTACACCTCCAGGTTAGTGGCACTGCACGAAGCATCGGAAACCATCCATGTGCAACTAACAGCGGGCAAAACTGCCTTTCAGTTTGTAGCCTGCTGCAGAACACCCTCCCTATTACAGGAACCCCACTTGGCATTCCTGAGAACACTGGAGAATATGAAGGTCTCTCCAAACACTATGTTATTGGGTGACTTCAACTACCCAAACATTGACTGGGAAAACTACTCAAGCCCAAACACCCTCGCCCAATGGTTCCTTGAATTTATAAACTCTAACACAATGGAACAACTGGTCACCACTCCCACAAGAGGGAACAACATATTGGACCTGGTCATCACCAACATGGGGACTCTATGTTCCACACCAGAGGTAAACCCCTCATTGGTAAGATCAGACCATAAACAAATTTCCCTGGACATCCATATCCCGTCCCCACCCCCAGCCAAGGAAATCACTGTAAAGAATTTCTCCAAAGACAACTTTGCACTTCTCAAGACTGAGGTGGAATCCTTCAAAGCCCCTGGGCCAGAGGATAATACAGCCCAATCCACAGAATCCTTTACAAATGCATTCAATGAGCACCTGCAGGAATGCATGGATCGTGCTATCCCAAATAAAAACCAAGACTCACTCCTCCAAAAACAGGAGACCGGTCTGGTGGACGCTGGCCATAAATAAGCTATACAACAGAAGGAGGAAGCTACTACATGACAGAGCAAAATCCCAAAAAGGAAGGCATCTCTGATCAGTATTAACAAGAAACTTCGATCCCTCATAAAATCATCAAAGGCCAGTTTTGAAAGAAAAATTGCCCTAGACACTAAAGATAATCACAAAGCCTTCTTTAGTTATGTCAGAAACATGGGCGGAAACTCCCAGATATGCTCTGAATTGTTGCATAATGGTACAAAATATACCGAACCTACAGACATAGCTAACATCCTGGCAGACAGATTCAGCGCAAACTTCCCCCCCCTCCCCCCCCAAAGAAGCAAATGCCTATCCCAACTGAATGTAACCTCCCTGACATCACAGATGCACAGGTGAAAGCTGCCCTCTCCAAAGCAAAAAACACAGCATCTATGGGACTGGACAGTGTCCCAGGCTGTGTCTTACATGAGCTCCAAGAAGAACTGAACCCTCACATTAAGTCACTGTTCAAACTTAGCCTTACTACAGGATATGTACCCAAAGAATGGCGTACAGCTGCAGTGGTCCCACTCCAGAAAGGTGGTGCCACAATGGATCCGGGAAACTATCACCCCATAAGTCTGACTAGTCTGGTCTGTAAAGCTATGGAGCGTATTATCATGGAACTCATAAACAAAGACATTGGGAGCCTCCAGACAGTGGACCCTACCCAATTCGGCTTTGATAAGGGCAGATCTTGCCTCTTAAACCTAGTTGATTTCTTTGAAACAGTTACCAAAGCCATAGATGAGGGCAAGGTAGTCCACACAGCCTACCTGGACCTCGGAAAAGCCTTCGACACAATACCCCACTCGGGCATCATAAATAAGCTTACCAGCTTAAATATCAACCCCTATATCACAAGATGGGTTGAAAACAGGCTCAGAGATAGAACCCATATGGTCAGAATCGCAGGTGCCATGTCCGAATCCAAACCAGTTACAAGTGGCATCCCACAGGGCTCAGTTCTGGGACCTCTCTTGTTCGGTATATACTTCTCTGAGGTTCAGGCTAACATGGGGGGGATTATGGCTGACAAAGTTTGCAGATGACTGCAAACTGGGGGCCATAATCGAATCTCCAGCTGACACAAGCATCCTCCAAAAGGGTCTCATAGAGACAGATGCTTGGTGCCAGAACCAAGGCCTCAAGCTAAATGCTAAAAAGTGCATAGTCATCCCCTTTGGGAAAAACAAGGTGCCCACAAATTACCACATAGGTGGTAATCCATTAAGTACGGAAGAAGTAATTAGAGATTTGGAGACCAACATAGATAGTAATCTCTCCTTTGATAATCACGTTGCCAAAGTGGTTAGAAAGACCTTCTATATAGCCCACCTTATCATGAAAGGGTTCGCATCTAGATCAAGAGAGGTTATTGTGCCCCTCTACTCGTCATTCATCAGGCCCATAATTGAATACAATGCCCCTTTTGGGATGTACCTTACCCGACACCTGCAGCAACTGGAGAGACCCCAAAAGTACCTCACCAAGAGGATCATGGGCTACAAACAGATGTCCTATGCAGCTCGACTAAAGAAACTCCAGCTCTACTCAGTTGCTTACCACCTACTCAGAGGCGATCTATGCCTAACGTACAAAGCCATGTCAAACCCAGAATTAATGGACATGCTCCACCTCAAAAAACCCAAGTCCCTTAGAGCTACATGCTCCAGGGACCTAAACCACAGCACAAAAATAAATAGGACATGCTTGAGGGACAGATTCATTTCCCAGAGGCTCCCCTCACTCTGGAATAGAATCCCAATTCATGTTAGACATAGCTCCTCGCTGACCCTCTTCAAGCAAAATTTGGATGCGTGGATGGGAAATCACAAATTCACCCCTGGGATCTCTCCTGTGTCCCTGCTAGACAGAGGCACAGTAAACTAATCTTAAAAGGGCACCTTCTGTGACCTACTTTACAGCGGCACAGTAGGCTAATCTAATAGGGAGGCGGAAGCCAAATACACTCTGGCTAGGCTTATAAATGCCCTAGGGCAGATAGCCTAGTATCTACCTATGAACCTATGAACATATGAGATCTTTACATGGCATACAAAGTATCCCTGGACCTTGTTTTGTTGAAACATTTACACATCCACAAAACAAACTACATCAAAACTTCTAGATTAAAAGACCTAAATTTTGCTTGCAGCACAAATAGTATATGTTGGCGAGACAGATGCATTTCTCAGAAAATTCCTGTTCTCTGGAACAGTCTCCCCATCCATTGGAGGCAGAATTCCTCCGTATTCCTATTTAAGCACAACTTGGACCAATGGATGGGTAACTGGAAATTCACACCTGGTCTAGCACCTATGTAGCTCATGGATAGAGGCATTCAGCAAATCATACCCTATATAAATCAGATTTGTACATCACATTTGGTTTGCACAGCTAGGCTTGTAAGGGCTGCAGTGGTTGTTAGCCTGGTACACACCTATGAACATATGAAGAACTCATTTACTCTGTTTTACACAAGGCTGGTCCAAAATTGTCTTGCATCATGAATGAATATAAATATGGTCCCAGCTGAGAAGTCCTTAAAACAATCTCAGAAAGGATTGCATCGCACACAGGTTTATGACTGGATCTCCATTTGTAATTGTATTATTCTGTTCTCGATATGGGTGTCAAGAAATTAACCTTGAATATGAAGATCAAGAGGTGAATCTTGGCATCTTTGTTGAGAACACATAAAAGTAGCACCTAATTTAAAACAAACAGCATTCTTAACCTGTAATTCAAATATTTATTTTGAATTCTTTGTAGTGCATTCAGCTTTGGGAAAAAAAGTAAAAAGTGTGGCATGTTTTGTTGTCAAACAACAACACAAGTCTTGGGTCTGACCAAGATTCTAAAACAAAGTCAAGGACAGATTACAAATGTAGACAGTAGGCAGAAGCAAAGCAGTTTTAATTTTTGCTGCTGCTGTTACTGGCTGGCACTGTTTGTTTCTAGTGCCTAGCATCAGATCTGACCTTAACAATCTGATCTTAACAGAGCTTAGGGGTGTTTTGCATGATGCAGGAGCACTTAACCAGTTTATCTTTTTCCTGATATTGGAGCATAATCATTATGCTCCATGCCCTACATATGTTTAAGGGCTAGCGACTCTCTTGCAGACTTCTTACTTCCTGTTGCTGTAGGATGTCTAAAATATGGGTTTGCATTTTGGATGAATGATACTAGAAGGGTTTTTGGAATATGTCTAAAATAATGGATTGCTAGAGAAAGAGTTATCATTTTCACTATGACATGTCAGGTGTGTATGTGTGGCCATAATGAGTCTTAGGTTCATAGGTTCATAGGTTCATACTAGGCTATCTGCCCGAGGGCATTTACAAGCCTAGCCCATCGTTTTGTGGCTTACGCCACCCCTTAAGTATGGGGAACTATACCCATTATTTTGCTGTGCCTCTGTCGAGCAGTGACACTGAGGTAATCCCTGGGGTATATTTGCGATCTCCCATCCATTGGTCAAGATTTCTCTTGAACAAGGCCAGCGAGGTGCTCTGCCTCACATATACCGGGATTTTGTTCCACAGCATAGGGAGTCTTTGGGTGATGAATCTATCCCTCCAGCACGTCCTATTAATAGCCGTGTCGAGGTTTAAGTCTCCGCCCTTGTGGCTCTGGTGGATCTAGATTTTTGAGGTGAAGCATATTCATCAAATCTGGGTTTGACATGGCCTTGTATGTTAGGCAAAGGTCACCTCTGAGCAAGCGGTAGCGACTGAATAGAGCTGGAGTTCTTTCAGTCGGGCAGCATAGGACAGATTTTGAGACCCTTTATCCTTTTGGTGAGGAACTTTTGTGGTCTCTCCAGCTGCTGCAAGTGTCGGGTCAGATACATTCCGAATTGGGCATTGTACTCAATCATTGGTCTGATGAGTGATGAGTAAAGGGAGACCATGACCTCCCTTGATCTAGATGAGAATCCCTTCATGATAAGGTGGGCAATGTAGAAGGTCTTCCTAACTACTTTAGCTACATGGGTGTCGAATGACAGACTACAATCAACCTGGGTCCCCAAGTCCCTGATAACTTCTTCTGTGCTCAGTGGATTGCCACCTATTTGGTAGCTAGGGGTAACCTTGTTTTTCCCGAAGGGTATGACTATGCATTTTTGGCATTTAACTTTAGGCCATGGCTCTGGCACCAGTTATCCGTTTCTGTGAGACCCTTCTGAAGGATATCTGTGTCAGATGTGTTTTCTACTATGGCTCCCAGTTTGCAGTCATCTGCAAACTTTGTCAGCCATAACCCTCCTGTGTTTGCTTGTACTTGAAAAGTAGATGCCAAACAAGAGTGGGCCCAGGACTGAGCCCTGTGGGACCCCACTTGTGACAGGCTTTGAGTCTGACATGGCGCCAGCAACTCTGACCCTGTGGGTTCTGTCACTCAGCCAGTTTGCAACCCATCTTGTGATGTATGGGTTAACATTTAAGCTGCTGAGTTTTTCAATGATACCCGAGTGAGGTATTGTATCGAAGGCCTTCGCCAGATCCAGGTAGGCTGTATGGACTGCCTTTCCCTCATCAATGGCTTTGGTGACTGTTTCGAAAAAGTCAACCAAGTTTAAAAGGCATGATCTGCCTTTGACAAAGCCAAACTGGGTTGGATCCAAGGTCTGCAAATTCCCTATGTCTTTATTTATGAGGTCCATTATGATCCTCTCCATGGCTTTGCAGATAAGGCTTGTCAAGCTAATAGGCGGTAATTTCCAGGGTCGGTGGAAGCACCGCCTTTGTGAAGTGGGACCACAGTTGCAGTGCGCCACTCCTGGGTACATATCCAGAGGTAAGACTTTGATTAAATAGCTGTCCTAGTTGTGGGTTTAATTCCTCATTGAGTTCATGGAGCACACAGCCGGGGACACCGTCGGGTCCCATGGATGCTGTGTTTTTTGCTTTGGAGAGAGCAGTTTTAACTTGGGCGTTGGAAATGTTTGGGGGGCTGCAATCGTTTGGTATAGATATCTCTCCTTTTGGGGGAGGGAGAAGTTTGCACTGAACCTGTCAGCCAGTATGTTGGCAATGTCTGTAGGATCAGTAATCTTCACATCATTTTTGACTAGTTCTGTGCATATCTGGGAGTTTCCTCCCAGGTTTCTAACATAGCTAAAGAATGCCTTATGATTGTCTTTTGAGTCTTTAGCTATTTTTCTCTCAAAATTTGCTTTGGATGATTTTATGAGAGCTCTTAGTTTTTTACTTATAGTGATCAAGGGTGTCTTACCTTTTAAGGATTTTGCTCTATCTTGTAGTAGCTTTCTCCTTTTGTTGTAGAGTTTGTTTATGGCTGGGGTCCACCAGAGTGGACGCTTGCCTTTGGTACAGAGAGTCTTTGTTTTGCTTGGGATTGCCTTATCCATGCAGTCCTGCAGGTGCTGGTAGAAGGCATTTGTGAGTGATTCAGCGGCTTGAGTACTGTTTTCCGCCGGCTCGGGGGCCTTAAAGGAGACCACACTAGTCTTTAGAAGTGTGAAGTCGGCTTTCGAGAAGTTTTACTGTGGTCTTTTTATTTCAGGTGGGGGTGGGATGAGGACCTCCAGCGAGATTAGTTTGTGATCTGATCTCACCAGTGAGGGGTATACTTCGGTGTTGAACATTGTGCTCCCATGTTCGTGATGATGAGATCAAGTATGTTATCTCCTCTTGTGGGGATGGTGACTAGTTGTTCCATGGCATTTGAGTTTATGAATTCCAGGAACTTTTGGGCTAGGGTGTTTGGGCTTGAGTAGTGTTCCCAGTCTATATTAGGGTAATTGAAGTCACCTAGTATGATGGTGTTTGGTGATACATTTACCCCTCTAGTGTTTTCAGGAAGGCCATGTGAGGTTCCTGAGTTTGTGAGGGTGGCCTGTAACATGCTACAATTTGCAGAGCAGTCTTGCCTATGGTTAATTGCACCTGGATGGTCTCCGATGCATCGTGCGTTGCCACCAGTCTTGAGGTGTGGGTGTCCTTGATGAATATGGATACCCCCCCTCCTTTCTTGGTATTGTCCGGATTTTGGGGCCGGAACGCATGATATGAGGTAAAACCTGATAGTGCTGGGGTGCTCTCAGGAGCCTTGAACCAGGTTTCTGTCACAGCACAGACATCGATGTTCTCCATATTGAGAAGGGCCTCGAGTGCGTGCATTTTGAGATTTAGACTTCTGGCATTGAGCAGCATTACCCTTAGTTTTTTTCCTTTTTTGTGTTCTAGGGTGGTAGGTTTAGAATTTGAGCCTTGCCTAAAAAAGGCACTATGGGGGTGGCAAGAGCCTTTGCCAATATCCGGAATCCCAGGGGTGACTCAAGAGTTGCACATCTGGTTTGTCACGGGCAATACGGACTTGTATTTATCTTTGAATTAGTTCATCCACCTGGTCAGATTTTTATAATCTAAATATTTTGGGTGGTATCCATCTGGCAGATCATAGGGTCATCAGGTAGTGAGACATACAGCTCTATTAAGCTTAAGGACCCATCCAAATTGTAGGACAGCATCACTAATCTGGGCAATGCATTCTGTATTACATCATAATGACAACAAAACCATTTTCATATAGATGATCACAGCTTAACTGGGTTGATCTATTTTCCCACTAATAGACATTGAAGGTTGAAATATGGAAGTTGTGTGGTAAGAATGAAGAGAAAAGGAAACAAAGGATATCCCTCTCCACTGCTTTTGATAACCAATAGAAGTTAACATGAGAATTATTACTAGCAGTCAATGACTGGCAGTGAACAGAGAGCAACTTTGTAAAACGGTGATCAAAGGAAAAATGTCCCGTGATATGAAACTAAACAGTTCCATTCAGGGGTATCAAAGGCTTTATTTATTTTTAGGAGAAAGACTGTGGCCAAGTGAAGGACAGATTGAGACTGGGGTAACCAGACCGAATGAATGATGGCCCTAATGTCATGTAGACCTTTTTGAATGGAGTAAGCCTATCAGTAAGTATTTTAGCAAATATTTTTGCCTCAGTGCTCAAAAATAATATGAGGAAAACATTTTACTCAACCCTGGCTTGCTAAGCAGAGTGATGATGACTTCAGTAGGTAGATCTGCTGTACAGATATAAGAGCATGTACAGAAGGCCAGTTGGAGATGAGGATATTTTTTGTACAGGTCAGTAATAATGCTGTCACTTTTGCAGGGATGTACTACTGTGAAAAATATATATTGAAGCCTAAACCTCACTACAGGAGGTTTCTCACTATCAGCTTCTGGTAAGAAAGAGGAGAAAATGTTCTTTAGAAAAAGTACAACTGAATTTTGAGAAATATCTACCTTTTATGGTGATTTAAATAATGGGTAGACTGGGAAAAATGGATCTGCAATGGAAACATCAATGGGGTTTGGTTTGCAGTAATTTTCATGCAGGGTATTATCCTATCAAGTTGTCAACCACCTTGTTTCCAAAATCCAAATAGTATTCTCCCAGCTTTTCCAGGGATAATACTGCCCTCACAGTATAGAGAAATTTTAGCTCTTCCTTAATTTAATACTGTGTAGCACTACAGAAGCAAGAGTTTAGCTTGAGCAAGTTTCATCTAGCTTTCCTCCTCACCAGTTCTCTGACAGCTGTACCTTTTTTTTCCTGTGAAAAATACAACAAGTAGAGTAGTCTTTCTGGGGATAAGACTAATAGAATTTAATTAAACAGTGCCAGAATATATCAGCCAGAGAGCCATCTTTATGTAATAAGTGGTGACGTCTCCAAAACACTGAGCTCTCCATCATGAGCTGTTCCAGGACTGGAGCTTTTGCTCTGGCATGGACAGAGATACTTTGTGATTATATAATTCTATAGAACAAATCGAGAAAGGTATGAATAAGGAAGGAAAATGTGGTACATACTGCATTTCTTCATCTTTGGGGAATAAAGTATGTGAGCTCTTTGAACTATGGGCAAAGTATCTGTCTTAGGGCAGAAATCCAGGCACAAAAGTTACTGTGTTTTTTGGTTGTTTTCTAGTCACACTCAAAATCTCCTGTTCTAATGTCGCAGAAAAACCACCACCCCCAACCCCATATACACAGTACTAGGGAAGAAAGTTATTTTTTATATTTGGAGATCCTAGAAAGTCATCCAGCCTAAGATTGATTGAAACAAAATAGGACAAACAGCATGGCCCATGGAAGACTGTGTGTGGAGAAACAATGAATCAGAAACCAAATACTGTCTGTGTTATACCAGGTGGATGATAAGATTTAGTATCAGCATCTTTTATGTAGTTTTACAAATAGAGATAAAAACATTTAATTTTTTTTCTGTCATCCTGTTTGCTTCCCCTCCTGCAGACCGTCAACTTCCCTCCTATACATCTTACCCCATTTGTTCCCCTTCAGTGATAATTTAGCCAGTGACTCAGGTGAAACCCAACCATCCAGGTAGACATATAGGTTGTTTAGTGCTATAATCATTTGGGCATCATCATATGTCTGTAGCACATTCCAACTGACAGAATGTCCAGAATAGCACCCCATAGCTTGTACAAAGAAGAGACCCTCTCATCATCAGTCCAGTTCTTCTCATTTACCAATGTTACCACTTCTCCTGATCTCTCAACAGCTAATCCTAAAGCTGCCATTCATTTGGATCATTAGAGAAGTTCTTGAAAGCCCTACCTCCACACTTAAGCAACTGATACATGTGCCATCTTCATGGTGGGTGTGTGCCACACCTTCACCATGCATATCCATAGATTAACAAGTGAAGCTTATCATCACTGGCTTGACAGCATCAACATCACATCTTCATTAATGGCTGATATTTTGGCTGAGTAAGCCTCCATTTGCATGGTGTCAGTTATCTGACCAGCACCTCCTCTTCCTCCCTCAAAGATGGTTGAGCTAAAGTCACCCTTTCATTCCTATCTCACACTTCCTGGCTCTTCATTCACCCATGCCGTTAATCAGACCAGGCCATCTGGGATATATTAAGTACATTTTCCTTCTATGACAGATAGCCAAGCTGTAGGAAAGCTTTTTTATCTTGCCTGTTAAAGGTGAAGATGATTTATTTTAATGTTATGTGGCAGGAAAATGCTAGTTTGCCTAAGTCTGCAAATGCTATTCCTCTTTTCAAAAGGATCCTAGCCCACAAATTTTCCATGAAATGATTTTGCATAAAACAATACTTTGGAAAGAGATGTTTACACATCCATGCATACTAGGTCTAGCAGTTTACAGTAAAGATACTTTAAATATGACAAGCTTTTCCCACTTACATTAAGGACACCAGGGTGGGAGGGTGCACAGAGACTGTACGAGTAACAAAAAAATAATATACAGAATGGTCACAGAGACTGAGTAACAAAACAATAATATATAGAAGAGTGCACAGAGACTGTATTGTTGTTTGTCTTTTCAGCTTTTCCCAGTTAGGGGTCGCCACAGTAGAACTCCGGTCTGCTAATGATTGGCAGTTTATTTTTATGGTGCCGAGTTGCCAGCCCGACGGCCAACCTTCAGCAAAGGCACACCCATTCACGCATGTCTTTCGGAGGCCACTCAACCACAGGGAGGACATGCAGATTCCACACAGAAGGCACTCCAGCTGAGAATCGAACAGGAGAACCTCTTGCTGTGAGGCAACAATGCTAACGCTGTACCACAGAGACTGTATGAGTAACAAAAAAAATAATATATAGAAGGGTACACAGAGACTGTACGAGTAACAAAAAAATAATATATAGAAGGGTGCACAGACAATGTACAAGTAACAAAAAAAAAATATATAGAAGGGTGCACAGAGACTGAACGAGTAACAAAAAAAAAATAATATATAGAAGGGTGCACAGAAACTGTATTGGTAACAAAAAAAATGTATCTAAGGATGCACAGAAACTGTACTTGTAACAAAAAAAAATATATAGAAGGGTGCACAGAGACTGTACAAGTAACAAAAAATAATATATAGAAGGGTGCACAGAGACTGTACTAGTAGCAAAAAAATAATATATAGAAGGGTACACAGAGACTGTACGAGTAACAAAACAAATAATATATAGAAGGGTGTACAGACACTGTACAAGTAACAAAAAAAAAATATATATATATAAGGGTGTACACAGACTGTACGAGTAACAAAAAAAAAAAATATATATATATATATATATATATATATATATATATATATATATATATACACAGAAGGGTGCACAGAAACTGTACTAGTAACAGAAAAACACACACATATATATATATATATATATATATATATATATATATATATATATATATATATATATATATATATATATATATATGCATAACTTTCTCTTTCTCTCTCTCAATATATATATATATATATATATATATATATATATAAATATATACACACATATATATATATATATATATATATATATATATATATATATGGTTTACTATCAAAATTTCGAACCGCACTCCGTCGACTGTACTATCGTCGAACACGGAAGTTCGAAAACGGTAATATCGATGTAAAAAAAACAATCTAGGAATGGGTTTTAACATGGGTCGAGGTAAGGGAGATGTTTGTAGTTCGGAATAATACTGAACACCTACCTCAACCCATGTTAAAACCCATTCCTAGATTGTTTTTTTGACATCGATATTACCGTTTTCGAACTTCCGTGTTCGACGATAGTACAGTCTACGGAGTACGGTTCGAAATTTTGATAGTAAACCTATATATATATGTATGGGTCTAGGACTATTCACTGAAAGCACATTTCACTGAAAGTCAAATGACTGTGCACAAATCACTGAAAGCACAATTCACTGAAAACACAATTCACTGAAACTCATTTCACTGAAAGTTATGTATGGCCTTTTCCCTGCTGTAGTGCGACCCTGGAGTTAAAATGTATAGTAAGGGAGGGTGTGGGGGGCATCGCCCCCTACATAGTTTGGATATATATTAAGTTTAGAAATGAGTAATTTATTGAAATTGCAAGTATCCATGTGTATAGTTCAAAATATTTAAAATAGGTGGAGGACTATGCCCCCCACACCCCCAATGTGGGGGGTGGTGCCTCCCACACACCTCCTAACTATATATTCTAACTCCAGGGTCGCACTGCAGTGGGGAAAAGGCCATATATAACTTTCAGTGAAATGTTTTTCAGTGAATTGAGCTTTCAGTGAATTGTGCACAGTCAAATGTGTTTCAGTGAAATGTGCTTTCAGTGAATAGTCCTAGACCCATATATATATATATATATATATATATATATATATATATATATATATATACATATATATATACATATAGATGTAGATATAAGTTCAAGGTGTAGGGCCATGTATCTGTACAAAGACAATAAAATGTGAAAATAGCACAAGAAGAAATTACCAAGTATCTAACCAGCACAATTTTACAAAACAGTATGTGATAATATTTCTAAATTTAAGAAAACTACTAAGGCATTAAATGTACTCATACCAGACAATCCAGGAAAAAATAGCCAAAAATGTCAGTATGATATTCCAGTGATCCGGGGATTCATAGGTAAAAGTAGGCTAGAATGAATTAAATGGCCATGGTAAACAATTTAGGGAGTTTGCATTACTGAAGGTATGCAAGAGGATACAATCAGAAGTTTATCATTATCCACTCCTTGTATTCCATTATCAGCTTCTCAGCTTCCTGCAGGTAACTGAAGCTCAGTGGTAATATTTTCTGTTATAAGCTACATGTGGCATACAAAAGCAGACAAGAAACCAGGAGGACCAGAAATATGAGTTACTAATCGACAGTTATGGTGGAGTACTATTCCACCAAGCAGACAAACATTGCAGTCTAATGGGGATCTTTAGAGTGTAATGGCATTTCTTCTTCAGCTCTGGTGTGACTAAGACAAATTAAAAATGCATTGACAAATTAGCATTTTTTATTTAAAATCTGAGTACAACTGATAAAAATAATGTATTGAAGTGAATTAGTTTCTTTTTATAAATTCAGATAACAATAGTATAATTATTAACTCTGGCAAATGAGATATAAATGACATAGTAATACATTGCTTCAGCTTTAAATATATTCAAACCCAATTAAAAATATCAAATATTTACTGTAGTGTTAATGAATACCAGGGCTTGTCTTACTGCAATTCCAGTCTTCGCCAGCATTTTCAATTGATAAACTTTCCTTTATTACCATTCAATAATTGATTTTGTCGTTCAAATAAAAATAGTAGCTATGTTCAGAAATTTAGAGAAGGAGAAACAATGGACATGCCCAGTATTTCACAGCTGTCTTTCTAGTTATTGACATAAAGGATATGGTAACTGACGCCCCATGACTTTTAGAACGTTAAATGATACAACATGTATTTGTATTCTAAATGTGCCTATCCATAATACTTCAACAGAATACTGCAAATCGTACCTAAATTTTGATATAAATTAACAAGCATAAAATATATATTGCTATTCAGCATTGATCCTCCGTTATGTCCTCTACAGCATATATATTTTACTAATTGTTTCATAATTTTGTGTGGGGTATAAAATTTATGACATAGACACATCCATTTAAATATCTTCCAGAAAAAATGTGATGTTGTTTTCCTAGTATTTTACTAAGTAAGAGTGTTATCAGTTTCAGAAAATTAAAATAATTAGTCTGAATTAAATATTTTCTTAAGATTATGAATGAATGATTCACAGACTAATATAGGTATTACAAATCAATGACAGAAAGATGGTGAGTATTTCTTTTTAATTGCATTGACACTGAGTATTGTAGCAGAATAGAATTTAATTTGTGATTTAGCCTGCATTCCGTAAGGCATATATATATGTTGTCTGATATTTTTAAGAATGGACAGACTTCTGGATAAAAGCTCTATTTATGTGATATGCTCTCTGTTGACAGTAATCCATTTCTCTGTACACAAATATATGAGAATATAAATCCAGTCACTGTCCAGTACTTTGTTTTATCATGAGTATTTTTTCTAAAAGTCCTGAGGCGATGGAAATATAGGATACAGTAAAATAATAGTCTTAAGGTAGTATATTTGTAACTGAAATTTTTAAAACATTTTCATATAGTCACTTAATTTGAATTTATTGGCATGGAAATAGAATGTGACATGTCATCATTCATAATCATATGCTCACTAACAGATTTTAAGTTTTGAATGTTTTAAGACATGTAAAACTGTGCTTCACTTTTTAATTATCAGAATACCTCCTTAAAGTAGAAGCTATAGAATAAGATTTAATAACATAAAATCCAATGCCTGCTTTATCCAATTTTCTTTATATAATGTTTTGTTATTATGATGCTGAGAAAAAGTTGTAAATGTTTCCATTAATTATTTTGTATATTTTACTTGATACTAAGAAGGTATTTTGTTTTGCATTTAGAACACTAGGAAATCAAAAGTATAATGAAGATGAATATGTCTTCAAAGGTAAATATAATTTTGTTCCATAATAGACTTAAAATCAGCAGATTAAGTTTTGACCAACATTTCAGACAGTTTTCGCCTCCAATTAATATTTATATGTTTCTTTTAAAAGAGGTACTATACTGTAACAGAATGGAGTTTATTTTCCTTTTCTTAATGCTTCATATTATTTTTATACATTTTAAATAAAGACATAAGTAAATAATGGAAATTTAGAAAACATTAATGTTAGTAATATCCCATCAGTGAAACATAATGTTGTAAAGCCATAATTATCATTTTTCATTGTAATGATTGGACCTGCAGCTAGTGTTTCAGAATGGGATCTGATTGCTCTTAGTATAAGCGTAGAGGGATAGGATAACACAGGTGGCAGCCAGTATTCCTGTGTGTGTAGAGGGGGAGGTTAGGGCACAGAAGATACTGCTGCTTATAGGAACACTGTGGTGTATTTCGGGAGCCCTTTATGTGTCTTATTTGGAGAAATGGTAGGGCACCATGATGTAACTGAACACAGCACTCCATGAGGAATTTGTTTTGTCTGGGACCATATACATGATGGCTCATAGTGTTACACCCCATATCTCCTCAATGAAAATCTCACTCATTGGACACTACTAAAGAGTACCATAAGGCCTGCTGTCTGGGTAGTCATAGGGAACAACCAGCAATAGGGGTATATTAGGGGTATCCTATAAAGAAGCAATTGAGGGAGCCATCATGTGTGAGCACGCTGCCAGGCAACCATTGGAGAAAAGCATGAAAAGATTAATTTATTTAAAAACCTCCTATTCTTTCATTGTGCCTTGGTGAGTTTGTGACTCCATAGCTAGAGAACATAAGAGGAAGAGATATAGCACATCTCTGCTTTGTTTCCTTCTTTGTATTTATCACTTGTGATAAATATTCCCTGCTTTTTATTATGCTTTAGAAATATTATATGATATTTTAATAAGTTTATAAAGCAACCTCGAAAGCCACATTTGATGCTACTTTAAATACATTTTAACAAATTAAGGAGAAAAAACAGCTTTCTATATGTCCAAGCTAATGAGTTTTAGCTCTTGTCTATTATAATTCAGGTAAATAATTCATGCTTTTACTCATAGAATGTTACCCTGCTTGTCTTGATTATAAGAAAATATTTGATATTCAGCTATTGATATACTTTTCACAAAACTGATAATACATATCTTATAGTTAATGTTTACTAATGATATTTGCCTGTATGAAGAATAAAGGTTTGCATTCCTTTCTTGCTTCATGAAAGGGGTTCTTAAAATGTCGTTCTAACAAGTGGGAGCACATTCTTTTGACTGGATTTTAAAACACATATTAAACAATTGAAACATATTTTGTGGATAATCTTACAAAGCTTCAGAATTCTTTCATATACACCAAGTATTTAATTTTTCTTTAAATCATTTTATTTGTTCATCTATTTCTGAGATAGTTTTATATAATAATAATAATAATAATAATAATAATAATTATTATTATTATTATTATTATTATTATTATTATTATTATTATCATCATCATCATCATCATCATCAATACTTTGTTGACCAGGAAAGTCCAACTGGGATAGATACCCTTTTTCAGAGGAGGGCCAATGAGAAAAACTGCAGTATTCACAAATACAGGCAATATACAATATATTTCCATTTTCCACATTGTATATACAATGTCCATATTGATTATACATTTTTGCATATATATATATATATATATATATATATATATATATATATATATATATATATATATATATATATATATATATATATCAAGACCATATGACCGATATTTCAGAAGATCAATCTTCTGAAACTGTAACAAAAATAAGAAAGAACAGTTAAAGAAGACATCCCCCTACTTAAATATACCAACTCCGAGATTGTACTACAGCAGGTAATAGAAAATCTCCCGTTCTGCACTGTACTGACAGTGTAGCACGATCTCGGAGTTGGTTTATTTAAGTAGGGGGTGTGTGGGGGGCTTGCCCCCCAGCATTACCGGCTTATTTGAATGTTCTTTTTTTTATTTTTGCTACAATTTCAGAAGATCAATCTTCTGAAATATCAATCATATGGTCATGACCATATGGTCTTCGATATTTCAGCCGTTCGATCTTCTGAAGTGTAGCTATCTATATATCTATTTATATATATATATATATATATATATATATATATATATATATATATATATATATATATATATATATAGCTCTCTCTCTCTCTCTATATATATATATATATATATATATATATATATATATATATGTTTAATGCTAACCTTGTATCATACAATCTTGTAACTAGATTTTTCTTTATTTTAATGTTCTTATTTGTAAATGCTTTTACTGTATTTATCACAAGGATTTATGCACGTTTAGAGCAGTGTGTACCACAAATAGTGCAAGCTGTGGCAGCTCTCAAGGTGTGAGTGATTCAGTGATGTATCATGATTTAGCAAGAGGAAAAACAAGCAACTATGTAACTTATCCAAGTGACAGCATAATGATATTGAAATGAATCTCAGAATATAATGCATGCAAGTTATTAAAACGATGATATCAATCATAGCAAATCAAATCAGAATATGTTTTCACCATAGCAAAGTGCATCCATTTTTATGTTTCTCAGCATTGGGGATTGTTAGTGTACAAACAGAAGGACATGCTAGGAGTTAGCTATTGTAGAGCAGCATGCATCACTGGCCATTATAATATCCCATTTCTGTGAGACTGAGCACTGCAGTCATTAATAGCACTGTTGTAGAAACTGAGGACCTTGCATTCCAGCTCCTTATGGATGGTTGTTAGAAAAATATGCATTAATGTGTGTATTAATAATATGCTTAGTGCATTCAGAGCCTAAAAGAGTTAACACATTTATTCTATTTCATACTGCATAAATCTGTACAAACTGCAGTTGCTTTTTGACCTTGTACTGTCAGCTAAATCTTGCTTGTGCCTTGGAAATCTACTGAGAAGCAGATGATTTCTGCTTGCGTTAGGAAAATAATGAATAGAACAATACTGCTTCTATGAAACTTAGGCAAGAAGTTCCGCTGTGCTATGAGAACATACAAAGCTGTAGAAATAACAGATAATTAGAACAAAGCCTGCTTGAAAATATGAACTGCAATCAGCATTTGCTTGTATCTGTATTAGAAAAGTACCTTGAAAAGTAGCAGTGTACAATAGACGCTTGTAAATGAAGTACTGGTCACCAAGGCCAGGTTGTTTTTCTGAAAAGTTTCTCACAAATCTAGTCATGTCAGCAGAAAATCTGAAGTAACACCTGCTGTCGTACAATGCTTAAAGTTGTGTTTGATTACGTCAGCTTAGAAGGCCATGTCTTGTAAAACAGTATAAGAATGAACCTACTTCCTGTTAGTAGTTAGACAAATCCTTGTACTTGCATGTTTTTGTCTCCTTGCTGCAAGTAAATTAAAGTGCCTTAACTGAACCTTACGTGTATTGGTCTTGAACCTTACGTGTATTGGTCTTTGAAGTTTTTTCCTTTGACAGATTGGTCCTTCGGACCGGAAAATCTTCACTTCGCCTCGGATCAGACAGGCCAGGTGGCTTGAATCCGTACGGGGAAGAAACCACATCGGTTCTTCTTATTTGAAAAGTCCTCCAACTGAATTGTCATACAAAAGAGGCCAGCCACTTTCTGATTTGCGACTGAAGGACGGGTTTACTCGAACCAGGTGATCAATCACGAAGGCTCAGGTAAGGTGAATCTACCTTCTTTTCTGTTTTAGATCAGGGACTAGATCTGTATTTGTTCTGTTAGAGACTTTGTTTATAAGTCAGGGACAGAAAGATTACTGTCTTGTCATAGATCAGGGAAACAGAGCAGGTAGGCAGTCATTCTGAAGAGACTATAAAAATATCAGTGGTACCACATAAAAATAAGGTGTTATGTAACGATTCAAAGGGTAGAACAATATGGGTAATAATTGTACAAAAAGGTCCCAAATTCCGCCGTTAACCGAAGACGCGAAATACATGCAGTCACAGCGTGCTGATAATATTAAATATTACTCAAAATGGGTTAATAAATATGAATTTGATGGTAAACTAGAAAAATCCTCGCTTGTCAATCTTGTCAAACAGCTTAAAACCGATTCTAAAGGTCGGGTAAAAAAGCAACGTCAATTAGGAATTCCTCAGGCACACAAGTGGATTGAGGAAGTAAACCGAAGGGAACAAAAGAGTAATAATTCAAAAGCAATGTTTTTAGATAAGGAGGACAATAATTTAGTAATAGCATCAGCCCATCCGCCTCCCTTACCATAATATGAGGCAAGTGAACAAATTAGTCCACCCCTGCGATATTCTGCTGTCATTGTGAGTAGAGACACTACAAAAGCGAAACCGTTTGTTAGAAATCCCATCGAGACCAGATCTCGAACACGGGCAGGAAACTCAAAAGGGGACATTGAGTTATATCAAATGGGTAGAAATTCACGATATATGAGTGAAGAAGAAATATGCCCACTTATAGAAGTGCCTAATCCTCAGGCAGGGCAAGAAGGTCAGGACCCAACTATTCTAGTGTATAGACCCTGGACTCCGGAAGACATATGGAAAGCCACTGAGGGGAATTCCCCATCCAAAAGTTAATTTTAGAAAGTTCTTAGAAGATTTGCAAGGAATGAGGCTGAGTTATAATTTAAACGGAGAAGAGGTAGAAAAAGTAGTCAGACAAATTATGGGACCAGATTGGCACATGATTAGTGGCGACTGGAATCCCCGTGATATTACGCTCAGGCCCCTCCCACATAGCAGCACAGAGTTAGACAACAGAGTGAAAGGTCTTACAGACCGAATCTCTGAGAAATGGAAGCCTAGGGCAGACTGGACTTGCATTAATCAATGCATCCAACAGGAAGGTGAAGCTATTGACCGATATTATGCCAGGCTATTAGAATGTTTTAATAACCATTGTGGAATGCAGGTTCCTGAAGATCAGACACACGATTCCCCATACGAGCAGCAGTTAATGAATGCATTTTTGAAAGGCAGTATCGCACTTATAAGCAGTTTCATTACAAAACACATGGTAGATCATTGTACAAGCAGATTACAGACATTGCTTGAATATGCTAGACATGCTGAAAGGCATTTTAATAGCAAAAAGAAAAAGAAAGCCCAAGTATTTTCTGTAGAAGATGGAGCAGAAGTATATGTAGTACAGTCCGGGAAAAAGGGCAAGAGAAATGCCCAGGGAAACAAACAATCTGATTAATGATCAGAGGACTTTGAAGGGTGAAAGAAAAGGGGTGAATGTTTTAAATGCGGTAAGAAAGGACACTTGGCAAGGGATTGCAAGAAAAATAAGAAGGCAACCAAGGAGGATAAGGAGGGTGAGGACTGACTATATGATAGTCAGGAATCACTAGAAGGGGATAGCAGAGAAGGGACAAATGAGAATGTGATAGAGGGAGTAGAGAATGTGACAGAAGAAATAGAGGAAGTGCAGGAAGTCATGGATAGTGAAGAAAATGAAATATTGGATTTGGCTTTATTGAGCTTAGAGCTCTATTTAGCAAACACAAAACCAGAAGTCACACTCCTGGTAGAAGGGAGGGAAGTCACATTTTTGTGTGACTCAGGGGCCTCACGGACCCCGATACATCCCTCCAAACTGCCAGAGAATTCAGAGTCACCTGCTTACATATTAGTGAAAGCAGCTAATGGACAGCTGTATCGGGAGCCCCTCTCCCATAATATTGTGATAAATAATCCTGTTTCAGGATTGACCCAGAAAAGTAAAATTGTTGTTTCTGCAAAATGCCCAGTAAACCTCTTGGGCAGAGATCTTATGCAGTTATTTGGTATAGCAGTAGTTCCGACTATGCAGGGTATGGAAGCGCAGCGACAAACTGATACCTTTGCAGTGCAATCGGAGGGTGAAATGTTTTATTGGTACAGCCAGGACTTGGTTACGACTGGTCCAGGGGCAGTGACCAAAGAGTTGATGAATGTAGCCATCAGCAAGTTCCCCTCCCTTGACATTGATAAACAACATTTGTTGCACTGTACTCTGTATTATTGTAATACACCAGGACCTGATAAGGAGTATGATTAAGAATTGTTTAGAAATCGTGCAAACAGATTGGTATTGCGTAATCTTTACTGGGACACAGAAGGGAACAGTGTAGCCAGCTGTTCATTGTCCCAGAAGTTCTTTGCACTTTACAAATCTAATCGATTACCACATGTTAGCTTAACTAAGGACAAAAATGTGAAATGGGTAGACTTGGGAGAAAAAGTCACGAGATGGGAGAAACAGACAGAGTTAGAACTGTCAGAACAGGGAATACAAATGCAGAAGTTGAATTGGATAACCCAGACACACCCAGCTGTACACTTGCAGTCTAGCAAGGACAGCTGATTAGCACTCCTATTGAAGGAGGAAGAGAATGCCTTACAGAATATACCAGACACTCTCTGATCAACAGGAAAATCAGATGTAGGACTTATTCGTACAGTGGGACCAGTTACTATTATGCCAAAGTCAGCATTTAGACCACAAAAAAGACAGTATCCCTTAAGAAAAGATGCAGAGGTATGAATCAAACCTATTATAGCAGCTTTACTTAAGGAAGGGGTGCTGGTGGAATCTCCTGATTCACCATGTAACACACCTTTATTTCCTGTTAAGAAAGTGAATGGGGAGTGGCGTATGGTCCAAGATTTACAAGCTGTAAATGACATAGTAATACCAAGGGCACCTACGGTGCCAGACCTACACACCCTGTTGAATGACTTAAAACCTCAACAGAAATATGTTTCTGTGGCAGACATCAGCAATGCGTTCTTCTCAATACCGATACACCCTGACAGCCAGTATTGGTTTGCATTCACATTTCAGGGGAAAAGGTATACATATACACGACTACCACAGGGGTATTGTGAAAGTCCAACAATATTCTCACAAGAAATGGCAAGCAACTTGGCGAGGTTTACCCCACCGAGAGGAAGTCAGATTTTGCTTTATGTTGATGATATCCTGCTGGCGTCCCCCACCCAGCAAGATTGTAAAGAAGACACTATAGCGCTATTACAATTTTTAGCCACTGAAAGACATAAAGTAAACAAAAATAAACTGCAGCTTTGTAAAAGACAAGTTAAATACCTAGGATATGTAATATCCAAGGAGGGTAGAACATTAGATGAGGACAGAAAAATAGCGATTTTACAAGCAGCAAAACCCACTACCAAGAAGGAAATGATGTCCTTCCTGGGTACGACTAATTTTTGTCAGAGTTGGATTCCAAACTATGCCTTGGAATCTGCACCACTGACTAACCTGATTTATAAAAAGCCTATGGCAGCACAGGATTTGTTACAATGGACACCAGAAGCAGAATCTGCCTTCTGCAAACTGAAACAGTTAATAGCATCCTCACTAGTTTTAGGATTACCAAACTATCATAAACGTTTTTTCCAAGCTGTAGATTGTAAGCAAGGTTATATGACATCAGTGTTAACACAGCAGCATGGAGACAAGCAACGCCCTATTGCTTATTATTCATCACAACTGGACCCAGTGCCACGGTCTTTACCTCACTGTGTACAAGCAGTAGTTGCAGCTGCAATGGCAGTACAGGCTTCAGCCTCAGTAGTGTTGTTCCACCCTCTCACATTGAGAGTGCCTCATGCAGTCACGATTATTTTACTACAAGAAAAGGTAGCATATCTTTCCCCTGCTAGGCATCTTTCCTGTATGACTATATTGTTGAGCCAACCTCACATGACAATTGAACGATGTACGACTTTGAACCCTTCTACCTTGCTCCCAAGCCCTGCAGATGGCACACCACACAGCTGCCTTCAGGTGATTGAGCAAAAGACACTGCCTAGAAAAGATCTTATGGATGTTCCCTTGGATAATGCCGAGGTGACATACTACATGGATGGCTCATGCAAAAGGGGTCCTGCAGGACAGAACCTAGTAGGATATGCAGTAGTTTCTGACACAGACATTATAGAAGCAAAATCTTTGCCACACAGTTTATCTGCACAGGCAGCAGAATTAATTGCCTTGACATGGGTATGTACTTTAGCAACGGGTAAATGTGTGAACATTTTTACTGACAGCCAGTACGCTTATTCTACTGTACATGTTTTTGCGCAACAGTGGAAAAATCGAGGAATGATAACATCTACTGGAAAACCGATTAATCATGCACAGTTTATTTTAGATCTTTTAGAATCTATCCAGTTACCTCAGAAAGTAGCTATTTGTAAATGCACAGCTCATACCAAGCAACAGGATAGGATTTCAAAAGGTAATGCGAGAGCTGATACAGCTGTAAAGCAGGCAGCTTCAGAAGTATTTTTTTTTGAATGAGGAATTACAACCCTCTGAGATTTTAGACTTAGAAATGTTAAAAGCAATGCAGACACTTACTACAAAAGCTGAAAAACAAAGATGGGTAAAACGAGGAGCAATTCTCGAAAAGGGACTGTACATCTCTAAAGAAAGGAAACCGATATTGCCATCTAATTTGTTTAGATATGCAGCTTTGTTGAGCCATGGGCAGAGCCATGTCTCAACAGGGGGGATGGTACAGCTGGTGAAACAAGTGTTCACGACATATGGCTTCTCAAATTACTCTAAAAAATTCTGTTCGTTATGCCACACCTGTAATAAACATCATGCACAAGGGGCGTTAAAGCCCAAGCAAGGGAGTTTCCCTACACCACCGTATCCATTTCATACTATCTGTATGGATTTCATACAGTTGAATAAATATGAAAATAAGAAGTATTGTCTTGTCATTGTAGATATGTTTTCCAGATGGGTGGAAGCCTTTCCGACTAAAAATCCAGATGCTACAACAGTAGCCAAAGTCCTTGTCAAAGAAATCATCCCTAGATTTGGCATTCTGGAAAGGATCTACAGTGACAATGGCATGCAATTCGTGTATCAGACCATACAACAGCTAAGTAAATATTTCGGAATTTCTTTAAAAAATCATTGTGCATATCACCCTCAATCAGCAGGGCTAGTAGAGAGGCATAATGGGATTTTAAAGAGAAAGCTAAGAAAATTAATATCAGAAACACAGAGAAATTGGATGTACTGTCTGCCCCTGGCACTGTTGAGCATGAGAACTATTCCGAATGCAAAAGGATTGACTCCTTTTGAAAAGCTCTTTGGAAGGGCTTACTATATACCTCAGTGGAAATCTCTCATGCCCGCAGACCAGGAAGCTGATGGTACATTAGCAGAGTATATGTGTAAGTTATTAAATTCTAAACATTTGTTGCAGTTAAATTCTGTTTCAGATAAAGAACGAACCAGACCGTCAGAAGTGGCAGTGCCCCCTGGAACTTGGATCTGGCTGAAGGTGTTCAAAAAGAAGAATTCGGCATCTCCAAAGTGGGAAGGTCCATATCAAGTGCTTTTGTCAACACCCACTGCAGTCAAGATCATGGAGCATGCCTCTTGGATCCACCTGACGCACTGTAAATTAGTTAAAGACTTTGAACTAGACAAAAATCTTGTTACATGCCAAGAGTAAAAATGATAGAGTCCAGAAGAAACAGGAATGCAGAACAACCCTTTCCTCAGAAGTATTGCATAATCATCCTGTTAACTGTACTAGTGACAATAATCTTTTTGCTGTGGCCCTTCCTTTTCCCAGCCACACAGACTAAACTGAATAAACGTGAAGTGTTACTCATAAACTGGCATCCAAACTTTAACACTTACCAGGCAATTAAATATGTGTATGCTGAGACTTTCAATGTTTTGAATTGCTGGATTTGCACAGCTTTGCCGACAGCATACAGGGGGTTATTAATGACTACAGTCCCCCTAGGGGTCAATGAGACCTGGGAGAACTTGATTTATGATACGTCAACCATTACAGCACAAGATAAAATAGCATTGCACTTGTCTGTTCCACAAAAGGGAACTGTGTGTTTTTATAAAAATGATACTGTCCAGGTGGGTTGGAGAAATTGCAATGTGACTGTTCCTTATAGATGTTACACTAAAGGTAACAAAGTAGATCTTTATTGTAATACAAACTATGATTCATTTCTTGGATTGATGCACAAAACACTTGATGAAATAAAACATAATTCTGTTCTTTATAAACAGCTGTCTATAATTGATAGAAAAATGTTTCATGCAGGTCGAGTGTACATTCATAGCAAGGTTACTACTAAAGTAGAGGATTGTTATTTTGTGTGTGGCAGAAAGGCATACAAATGGTTACCTGAGAATTGGTCCGGCAGTTGTTTTTTTGGGTTACCTGGTTCCGGCCATACGACACACTGCAGTTTTGCCTCATGGGAAAATTTGAAATGTCCGAGAAGTCATCAAGAAACCTGTAAATCCAGTGGGACAAATCGATGCATGTTGGAAAGACCATCACTCTCTAGGCAAAGGACTGACACACATGGACTTGAGTTATAACGTTATATCGTGGGCAGGCATATTACCAGCATATGGAGCAGTGAAATTGATCTGGGAGCTAAGAAAACTGTCGAAACTTCTCAAAGTAATGAGCAACACAACTTTTTCTGCTCTCAAATTGGTGACTGATGAACTGAATGCTACGAGAACTGTAGTGCTCCAAAACCGCATGGCTCTCGACTTCACTCTAGCGGCGAGAGGTGGTACGTGTGCTTTAATCCAAGAAGAATGCTGTTCATATATTCCTGACCATAAACACGAGATAGACAATCATCTTGAGGTGATTCAGCAAGTGTCGGCCATGACCAAACCAGGCCCAAACCCACTGAAGGACTTTTTCCAGAAATGGTTTGGGGGGGTGGGGAACCATCCTAATGAACATCCTGATTGTCATTTGTGTAGGTATGCTCCTACTGGGGGTATGTGTTTGTTGTGGTATCCCCTCCATGAAAAGACTGATTAAAGACCTTATAGACATGTCAGTTTCTGAAACTTTATATCAAAGTACTGAGTTTGAAGAACTGTTAAAAGACTGAAAATGCTTTCATAAGTTTAAACTGAATGACTCCCTTAACTGCAAATCCTGAGTGGAAGAGGTTAGGAGAAGAAAACAAACTGTTTATGCCTATTTTGAAAGTAGAATAAAAGTATTAATAGGGGGAAATGTTAGAAAAATATGTATTGATGTGTGTATTAGTAATATGCTTAGTGCATTCAGAGCCTAAAAGAGTTAACACATTTATTCTATTTCATACTGCATAAATCTGTACAAACTGCAATTGCTTTTTGACCTTGTACTGTCAGCTAAATCTTGCTTGTGCCTTAGAAATTTACTGAGAAGCAGATGATTTCTACTTGCGTTAGGAAAATAATGAATAGAACAATACTGCTTGTATGAAACTTAGACAAGAAGTTTTGCTGTGCTATGAGAACATACACAGCTGTAGAAATAACAGATAATTAGGACAAAGCCTGCTTGAAAATATGAACTGCAATCAGCATTTGCTTGTATCTGTATTAGAAAAGTACCTTGAAAAGTAACAGTGTACAATAGATGCTTGTAAATGAAGTACTGGTTACCAAGACCAGGTTGTTTTTCTGAAAAGTTTCGCACAAATCTAGTCATGTCAGCAGAAGATCTGAAGTAACACCTGCTGTAGTACAATGCTTAAAGTTGTGTTTGATTACGTCAGCTTAGAAGGCCATGTCTTGTAAAACAGTATAAGAATGAAAATACTTCCTGTTAGTAGTTAGACAAATCCTTGTATTTGCATATTTTTGTCTCCTTGCTGCAAGTAAATTAAAGTGCCTTAACTGAACCTTACGTGTGTATTGGTCTTTGAAGTTTTTTCCTTTGACAATGGTCCAGTTGTGGACTGCTACAGTTTGGACAAGAAGATCATATGTGACTGTGATTCCTACAGGTGGATTGACTGCCAGTTTCATTGGACACAAAAGGATTTGGAGCATAAACCACCAAATCTACAAGGACCTTATGTTGACCTGTGCATATATGATAGATATGTCACAAGCATCAGCTTCATGTATCTTAGTCCAGTTCTTTACTATCATATTGTAGCATGAGAAGTAGCCATAACTGGCTCTCCATGACTTCAAAAGAGAGAACCACCACTATTTAATCATTTTTCAATATAGTTCTTTTCCCTGATGTCTGGGCAGCCATAGACTGCTTACATATTGCAATCAAGGCCCAAAATAGCCCAGACAGTCTGGCATGCATCCACTGGATATACTTTCATTGCATGAACTTTCGCATGTGTGTAATGCTCAGGACAGTTTCCATGATTCATACATGTTGTACAATTCCAGATTAGATCAGTGGTTTATACAACTACTTCACACATTATCATCTAGACATCAGATGCACATCATAGATGGGTTACAGAGCATTGTATACATTCACCTTGAAAGCAGAGAGTAGGTCATAAATAATGATATGTACTTTTGAATGTTACAGGTGTTTCATATGGCATAGAACCATGGATGATGAGCTCTTATTTATGTTTTTCAATACCATGGCAGAGATGGTGTACAACTCAGCCCATGCAAAAACACAAAATGTTACAGGCATGGGTTTAGAAAACTACCTTGACACATCAGGCAGGGTTCTGCAGTTCTGCAGGAAAATAGTTGTGCCCCGGGATTCAAGAAGCTCGGCGCAAGGGCAGTTTTAGCCTTGCACCAAGCATCCTCACTACAGATAGTGCAGCAGCGCCATATGAATATGTATGAGGGCATGCCGCCGCACCCTCGACGTGCACAGGAAATGTGTGCGAGTGCAGGGACCGTGTACAAGTGCTCTACATAGGTGTAAACATGCCCCAACACTTGCAAATCCTACTATGCCTACTAGTAGAGCCTGCCTCTTATAGTAAGTCAGTAATTCAGTGTCCGTGGATACCGAAATGTATGCTAAGCATACAAGAGTGTCCATGAACAGTGAAATAAAATTGAAGTAGTAAACACACAAGCATGTAGTGGAATGTTGAGCCCTGTTCCTAGAACTTTCACAATTAGATTCCCTGTGTCCCTATTATACAATTGAATTGCTGCAATATCAAAGGTGTAAGCAAAGCGCAGGGTGTTTGCAGGTCACTGCCCTCTGCCGAGCGTAGCTTACACATCATATTCATTCAAATAGAGAAAAACATGCAGAATCAATGTAAATGTCAATAGTGTAGTGTTTAGAGCATCCGCCTAACACACAGGCATTCATGGTTCGAGCCCAACAATAGCACATATCATTTTCCATGTGGAATGAATGTCATTTTGCCATAAAACCAACATAAGAGTATTGCATGAGATATTTAACTTAAATATCATTCAAGCAAGGTGGCACTCATGATGAATAAGGTACTAGTAAGCAGGTGTAAGCACAAATAAGCAGCAGTAAACACATATAAGTACCAGTAAGAAAGTCTGAATGCACTTGCGCAGGTCTAAGCAGTGCCCAGCATAGGAAATGTATATAAGTATATACAGATATATAATATATATATATATATATATATATATATATATATATATATATATATATATATATATATATGAAGAAAGAATGACGTAATAATAAAGCATACAAAAGGAATGAGAAGGGAATCAACAGAAACCCCAGTATTATATAGCGCTGTCAGCGTATGTCATATCAAGCTGGGCAGGAGTGAGCAAAGCACTGCTACTCAAACTACAGGCAGGATATTACCAGTGGGAGTAACATTGTTGATTTGCTAAGTCTACTTTACACACAGAGGGTAGTCCCTGGGGGGACTACCTAAAATTGATAGATCATTTGGCCATTCCACCATTACACAAGCTAGGGCAGGTCTGTTCAAGGACTAAATGGTGGGAAAGCCTGAGAATACATGGGTTGGGACAACATACATGTGGGGCCTCTAACGCTCGGGAGAGGGTAATGTGTGGAGGAGTGTCATGGCTTCGATAACAAGTGGACAATGGATGGTATGCGAGAATGTTTAACATGGGTGGGGAGGAGGAACTATGGGCATGAAATTATGGAGCCAGGCGTGCCAGGGTTGGATGAGCTTGTTCTAATTGGATCACCCAGTGGAGGTCAGCGAGTTTGTTATAAGTATATATGCATACACACATGCCGACATCAGTATGTAGAAGAACATTCTCTATAACACATTCATTCCATTTGCAGACATAAATAACATGAATGTGCCCTTAAAAACCTAGACAGTAGAAAGAATAATAGGTTGTGCAGAAGAGGGACAGGACAACGTGTGTACAATGTCCGAAGTCAGTGCTGTGCTGAAAAAAATCAAATGTGATGACTTTCCCACACATGGAATCATTCCTGTGATCTGTCTGCTATGGCAACGCCAATTACTAAACCGGTCTATTTGTAAAAGAAATAAGCAAACACATACATAATTAGGCTCTCATGTGTAATGTGTATGTTACCACATAGTCATACTTATTAATTTATTGTAGTGTCATGTTAATGGAAGTAAGGATGTAATGAAGTATAGGGTCTAATCTTGACATAAACACATGCGTGTCCCATGTGGGACAACCCCCAAATTGCAAATAGTATTCTTTTGGTCGCTCATGTCACCAATGTTTGTGGACTAAATGTTTGGGAGTTCTGAGGATACGTGGAGTGAGTCAACCGATGGAATGGGTCTATAGGAGTAGGGAGTGGCCAATGTGTGGAGGTGTGGATACACCGTGAATCCAATTGGAGAATGGATGACTGCAGTATTAAGGAGGTATAATATAAACACAATGCACCATGGTGACACACAATAACGTTTAATAAAATAAAAACAGATGAACAAAGGTGAGTGCTTTTGCAACCATGGTTGCTTCATCAGACAAGACTAAAATGCATTTCAGTGCTTAAATAGGTACAAAAGTAGCCAATTATCCCATCAATTAGAATTAATTAATGATGTCATGCTTTAAATACTTTAAATAGGCAACTGCAAGGCATATACCTCTATTGTAAAAATACAATGAAAAATGCAATAAAAACATAAAATAAGACATAGATAAAATATGGAAAATATGTATAGAAATTAAATATACTATATATATATATATATATATATATATATATATATATATATATATATATATATACAAAGTATATATGCATCTATCTAAAATGTACGCATAAATCCTTTACATCGTCAATATCAACAATTAATGTTTAAGGCGTCTGGCTTTTAAAAATGGAATCAAAGAGGTAGTGCCATTAAGACCTGGATATCTTTCAGCATTTAGCTTTAGTATCCATTTCTGTTCATGACTCTCTGTAACATTTTCTATGTCTCCACCCCTAAGACTTCTGTAGATATGTTGCAAAACAAAGAATTTAAAAGAATGAGAAAGATCTGTACACATAACATGATTGGCAAGTGCATTAGATTGCTTATTATTTCTAATGTCACGAATATGCTCTAAAATTCTGTCTTTGAACAACCTGTTGGTTTTGCCTACATAAAAGGCAGGACATTGCTGACAAAAACAGAAATAAATAACATCAGTGGTCTTACAATCTGAGTATTGATTAGACCATAACTTAAAATGCCTTGTTGGGTGAGTATATGTACTTTTGCTATAAAAGTAAGGGCAAGCACTACAAGATCTACAAGGGAATGTACCCAGACGGGTAGAGATACATGTAGTATTGCGTGGTTCTCTATTACAGGGATGCTGCTTAAGTTACCTATTGCTCCTAAAACTAGGAATACTACCAATTGTGTCATTAAGGCTTGGGACATCTTGTAACAAATGCCAGTATCTCTTGACAACATCTGTGTACTGATTAATATTACTGGCAAATTGAAATACAACTCTAAAATCATGACTAGCAGGAGTATGATTGCCTGTATTAACAGCAATATTATTAGAATACAGATAAGGTCTACATCTAGTATGTCTCAGTTGCCAGGCATTAGAAATAATCTGGTCAATATTAGCACCTTGATAGCCCCTTTCTAAAAAAATCAGATTTTAAATTATTGAGTGCAGTCACTGCATCCTCATCTTTATCATGTTGTCTTAATGTCCTAAAAACTTTCCCCTTAAGTACATTCCTGGGTAAGTGTCTAGGGTGCATGCTGGATTTATGCAAGAGTGTGTTTTTTCTAGTCGGTTTAAAATAAATGTTACTACTTAAATGATTTAAATGAGACCTGGTGATGTGAACATCAAGAAAATTGATGTCAGTAGCAGAGATCTGATGAGAAAATCTCAAAAAGTCAGTTGTATTATGCAAATATTGTAAAAACTGTGCAAAATGCGAGCCACAACCCTTTCACAGCATAACGACATCGTCTACAAAATGTACATACCAAAGTACTTGTCCTAGAAAGGGATTCTTATCGGAGAGAATATTTACCTCTTCCCAACAAACCAAGGCTAGGTTGGCGTAACTGTTGGCACATGGGGTCCCCATGGCCACGCCAACCTTCTGCAGAAAAAACTGATCTTGGAACATGACAATATTATTTTTTAAGATGATTTCTAGAAAGCTGTAGATCAATTGAATCATATTATTAGTATAGCATTTGTTAACTGTCAAAAACTCTCTTATCATTTCAATGCCCCAAGAATTAGGGATGCTGGTAAATAATGATTCTATGTCCATAGCAACAAGGACAAATTTCATATCTTCAGCAATACTATACATTCTATTGTGCAACCATTCCAGAAACATCTTAGTGTCCCTTAATATGGTATGACAGTTCTCTAAAAGGCCAGGTAGGCTGCCCTCAACATATATAAAGAGGGTTTCAGTGCACCAGCCAGCCCCTGAGACTATAGGCAGCATTGGTGGTGTAAGTAGGTCCTTGTGGACCTTAGGTAGACCATAGATACTTGGAACAATGGGCTTAGGAATATTAAAATATTTAAAAAGTGACTCATCAATTAAACCTGTCATTAATACATCAAAAAGCAAAAAAAACTTTATCAGTAATGGCATTAACAGCAGGTTTAGAGATACATTGATATGTATGAGTATTTAATAGAAGTTTTTCCATTTGTTGAACATATAGCTCTTTATCTAATAGAACTATACCACCACCTTTATCAGCTTGTTTAATGACCAAGGAATGTAGATTTTTTAGTTCTTGCAGTGCTCTATGCTCTTCTATAGTCAAATTACAAAAAGAGTGATTGTTACTAGATGAAGCACTTATTTCTCTAAAGGCAGTTTCACAGGTGTCAATAAATCTTTGGACCCCTACTGGGGTAGCTGGAACAAATGTACTGTGTTGTTTATAGGTAAAATTCACATTATCTGCACCTGTTGGAAACAAACATTTATTTCTGTTTTTGTCAGCAATGTCCTGTCTTTTATGTAGGCAAAACCAACAGGTTGTTCAAAGACAGAATTTTAGAGCATATTCGTGACATTATTAATAATAAGCAATCTAATGCACTTGCCAATCATGTTATGTGTACAGATCTTTCTCATTCTTTTAAATTCTTTGTTTTGCAACATATCTACAGAAGTCTTAGGGGTGGAGACATAGAAAATGTTACAGAGAGTCATGAACAGAAATGAATACTAAAGCTGAATGCTGAAAGATATCCAGGTCTTAATGGTACTACCGCTTTGATTCCATTTTTAAAAGCCAGACGCCTTAAACATTAATTGTTGATATTGTCCATGTAAAGGATTTATGCGCACATTTTAGATGGATACATATATACTTTGTATATATATATATATATATATATATATATATATATATATATATATATATGTATATATAATTTCTATACATATTTTCCATATTTTATCTATGTCTCATTTTATGTTTTTATTTAATTTTCATTGTATTTTTACAATAGAGGTATATGCCTTGCAGTTGCCTATTTAAAGTATTTAAAGCATGACATCATTAATTAATTATAATTGATGTGATTATTGGCTACTTTTGTACCTATTTAAGCACTGAAATGCATTTTAGTCTTGTCTGATGAAGCAACCACGGTTGCGAAAGCGCTCACCTTTGTTCATCTGTTTTTATTTTATTATACGTCATTGTGTGTCACCTTGGTGCATTGTGTTTATATTATTTATTTTTTTGCACCCTGGTATTACCCGCAGCCGTCTTTTTTTAGTCTTTGTTTGGTTTTTACTCGGCTAAGGGGCACACGTGAACATGGAGTATTCCTCTACAGAGCTGTCTATGAATGGACAACACCATCATTTCGTAAGAATCCTGGGCATTCCAGTTAATCCTCTTTTGAACATGGATCTATGTGTTGGCTTTAATGACATCTCAACTACACAATGCTTACCAGAAATTCTTAAGCATTACAAAAACCTGGAGAATTTACAAGCTTCAATGGAAGTGAAGATTATTCCTCGTGGCCTCAGAATACTGAATATGCCTACTTACAGAGAAACTTATCCTGTTTTACTCCATAAATGGCAAGAGCTTAATCTGCAGTTTAGCTCTAAATACATGGAACTTCCTCTGGAATTTTTCTCACCTATTGAACTAGAGCTTAAATCACAAATTATTGCTCTAGAGTCTAAAATCATTGAGAGTTTTTCACCAGATGTTACCCTTAATAAGATGAGCCAACAGCAAGATAATATAATTGCATATGAAAAGAAGCTTCAGACAACTAAATTATTCAAACTGAATAGAGATAAATCTGACTTTGCTAAGAACAACATTTTCTCATGGCCCAAAGAAACTGTGAATAAATCTATTCAAGGGAATTTTGTTTCCAATGGTGTTCCTAATGCAAATAATACTCTAAATGATCATGCTCTCCGAGCTGCCACTTCCGGTTCTACTTCCGGTTCTTCTACCGACCAGGCTGCCATAATGAAGGTATCTTCAAACGCTGAATGCAGCGATAGTGCTAATCAGGTTACAGCTTCTGTATCCAATGGTCTCAAGGCCCCTATTAGTACTGGGGAGAAATTGTGACACAATATGAGAACTATACATCCATCAGCACCACCAGTAGGACCTCATGCTTCAAATATTTTTACAACTGTGGACTCCTGCTTGCAGGAAGCTAGGAATGATGTCAGTGTTTTTTTAGACAAATCCAAGAAGGGGGATTTCATGCTGAAGGCAGCATTACCCTTCAGAACTCATACAAAGAGCCTTCCGCACAACAGGCAGATATCCAGGATCCGCCAGATGGAAGGAACAGTTCAATCGTCCAAAAGGAGATACATGTAACTCCAGGTCTGGTTATAAACATTTCTTCTTTTAAACTAAATACTGAACAACTTAATTTATTAAATAAGGGGCTATCATTTATACCCGCAAGGAAGGCTGATATAACAGAGATGCTAAAAGATTTAAGGTTATTAGGTAGAAGCCTGTCTTTGAAATGTTTGTTTCCAACAAGTGCAGATTATGTGAATTTTACCTATAAACAACCCAGTACATTTGTTCCAGCTACCCCAGTAGGGGTCCAAAGATTTATTGACACCTGTGAAACTGCCTTTAGAGAAATAAGTGCTTCATCTAGTAACAATCACTCTTTTTGTAATTTGACTATAGAAGAGCATAGAGCACTGCAAGAACTAAAAAATCTACATTCCTTGGTCATTAAACAAGCTGATAAAGGTGGTGGTATAGTTCTATTAGATAAAGAGCTATATGTTCAACAAATGGAAAAACTTCTATTAAATACTCATACATATCAATGTATCTCTAAACCTGCTGTTAATGCCATTACTGATAAAGTTTTTTTTTTGCTTTTTGATTTATTAATTACAGGTTTAATTGACGAGACACTTTTTAAATATTTTAATATTACTAAGCCCATTGTTCCAAGTATCTATGGTCTACCTAAGGTCCACAAGGACCTACTTACACCACTAATGCGGCCTATAGTCTCAGGGGCTGGCTGGTGCACTGAACCCCTTTCTATATATGTTGAGGGCAGCCTACATGGCCTTTTAGAGAACTGTCATACCATATTAAGGGACATTAAGATGTTTCTGGAATGGTTACACAATAGAATGGATAGTATTGCTGAAGATATGGAATTTGTCCATGTTACTATGGACATAGAATCATTATTTACCATCATCTCTAATTCTTGGGGCGTTGAAATGATAAGAGAGTTTTTGACAGTTAACAAATGTTATACTAATAATAAGATTCAATTGATCTGCAGCTTACTAGAAATCATCTTAGAAAATAATATTGTCATGTTCCAAGATCAGTTTTTTCTGCAGAAGGTTGGCGTGGCCATGGGGACCCCATGTGCCAACAGTTACGCCAACCTAGCCTTGGTTTGTTGGGAAGAGGTAAATATTCTCTCCGATAAGAATCCCTTTCTAGGACAAGTACTTTGTTATGTACATTTTGTAGATGATGTCTTTATGCTGTGGAAGGGTTGTGGCTCGCATTTTGTACAGTTTTTACAATATTTGCATAATACAACTGACTTTTTGAGATTTTCTCATCAGATCTCTGCTACTGACATCAATTTTCTTGATGTTCACATCACCAGGTCTCATTTAAATCATTTAAGTAGTAACATTTATTTTAAACCAACTAGAAAAAACACACTCTTGCATAAATCCAGCATGCACCCTAGACACTTACCCAGGAATGTACTTAAGGGGCAAGTTTTTAGGACATTAAGACTACATGATAAAGATGAGGATGCAGTGACTGCACTCAATAATTTAAAATCTGATTTTTTTAGAAAGGGGCTATCAAGGTGCTGATATTGACCAGATTATTTCTAACGTCTGGCAACTGAGACATACTAGATGTAGACCTTATCTGTATTCTAATAATATTGCTGTTAATATAGGCAATAATACTCCTGCAAGTAATGATTATAGAGTTGTATTTCAATTTGCAAGTAATATTAATCAGCACACAGATTTTGTCAGGAGATACTGGCATTTGTTACAAGATGTCCCTAGCCTTAATGACACAATTGGTGATATTCCTAGTTTTAGTTTTAGGAACAAAAGGTCACTTAAGCAGCATCTCTGTAACAGTGAACCACGCAATACTACATGTATCTCTACCCGTCTGGGTACATTCCCTTGTAGATCTTGTAGTGCTTACCCTTACATTTATAGCAAAAGTACATATACTAACCCAACAAGGCATTTTAAGTTATGGTCTAATCAATACTCAGATTGTAAGACCACTGGTGTTGTTTATTTCTGTTTTTGTCAGCAATGTCCTGCCTTTTATGTAGGCAAAACCAACAGGTTGTTCAAAGACAGAATTTTAGAGCATATTCGTGACATTAGAAATAATAAGCAATCTAATGCACTTGCCAATCATGTTATGTGTACAGATCTTTCTCATTCTTTTAAATACTTTGTTTTGCAACATATCTACAGAAGTCTTAGGGGTGGAGACATAGAAAATGTTACAGAGAGTCATGAACAGAAATGAATACTAAAGCTGAATGCTGAAAGATATCCAGGTCTTAATGGTACTACCGCTTTGATTCCATTTTTAAAAGCCAGACGCCTTAAACATTAATTGTTGATATTGTCCATGTAAAGGATTTATGCGTACATTTTAGATGGATGCATATATACTTTATATCTATCTATATATATATATATATATATATATATATATATATATAATTTCTATGCATATTTTCCATATGTTATCTATGTCTTATTTTATGTTTTTATTGCATTTTTCATTGTATTTTTACAATAGAGGTATATGCCTTGCAGTTGCCTATTTAAAGTATTTAAAGCATGACAGCATTAATTAATTATAATTGATGTGATAATTGGCTACTTTTGTACGTATTTAAGCACTGAAATGCATTTTAGTCTTGTCTGATGAAGGAACCACGGCTGCGAAAGTGCTCACCTTTGTTCATCTGTTTTTATTTTATTAAAACGTTATTGTGTGTCACCTTGGTGCATTGTGTTTATATTATTTATTTTTTTGCACCCTGGTGTTACCCGCAGCTGTCTTTCTTTAGTCTTTGTTTAGTGTTAAGGAGGTGTTGGGGTGTGTGTTTGGGGAACCAGAAGCCATGGGTATATGGGTATATATGCAAATGAAGCAGCACAACAATAGTGTATTGGTTAAAGCAACCACCTAGCGAACAGACATTCCAGTTCAGAATCCCACTGCATCACATACCATTTACCATCTGTAATCTGTACATGAACATATTGTGACATCTGTCCGCTGTATGACCTGCAAAATATCAATTAAAAGTTAACTGGAGCGAAGTGTCAGTGTCATAATGAATAAGGCACTAGTAAGCAGGATCAAGCATATATAAACAACAGTAAGCATGTGTAAGTGTGTTTGCGCGGGCTATGCATTGCTTCACATACACACACACACATATACATATAGATATATATATGTATATATATATATATATATATATATATATATATATATATATAGATACATGTATGTGTGTATATATATATATATATATATATATATATATATATATAGTTGCAGACATATACATATACATACATATATATATATATATATATATATGTGTGTGTGTGTGTGTGTGTGTGTGTGTGTGTGTGTGTGTGTGTGTGTGTGTGTGTGTGTAGATATACACAGATATACAGCCATGATAGGAAACAGCACACAAGAATGACATATGTTCACAGGCTATGCCCATGGAAGTGAGGAGCCCAAGCAAGAAACATGAAACACGTAGCATGACCTTTCACCACCCTCCCCAGCCGGACATGGGAAACATACACACAAACAATGTAAAGAGTCCACTGCTCCCCAGACCACAGGCAGGTACAACTGGGGGCATACACAGTGCACCTGTGAATTCTAATCTTGGAACACAGACAGGAGCATCTCTTGTGGGACACCCCAAAAATTGGCAAGACCAAAAGAAGGTGATAGACCGAACATTCTTGCTGGGGTTTATACATACTGAGAATTCAAGGGTGGGAAAGCCTGATGACCCACGGACCGAGACAATTGCATGAAATGGGTCCCATGAAGTGGAGAGTAGACAGTGTGTAGTGGTGTTTCCAAAACAGACCAGGACCCAGAGTAAGGATGGGTGCTGTTGAGGAGGTGCGGGTGGGGGAACCATGGGTAGCAACTTATGGGTCTAGGTGTTGGTCTATATGGACAGCCCTAGGGATGTAAGCGAATGTGTTCATTGGACAGAGGTGTCGCCCAATGAGCAGCCACACACACTACATGTCCCACTGCAGCAAAGTGTAATCTATACGACAAGGAATGGAATAACTAGATGTAGATGTATGTATGTAGAGGTATGTGTGTGTATATCTACCCATAGCGACATAGAGATGAGCCTCTCCCTCTCCATAGTACAAATGTATACATACAGAGACAGAATACAGATACATACCCACATATAAATATATACATATGCAGACACCCATAGACCCATATGTTGTTTTATATATATATATATATATATATATATCTATATATATATATATATATATATATATATGTACAGCAAAATATAAATATACATGTATGCATACATATACAGATATATCTGTATATAGAAATGTATATATAAATATAAATATATATATATATATATATATATATATATATATATATATATCTATATCTATATCTATATATATATATATATATATATATATATATATAGATATAGATATATATATATATATATATGTGACTGTAAATATACACATGTATATAGCTGTGATATGATAAAGCAGTTACAAGTTACATGTGTTTACAGGCCATGCATATGGGGGTGAGCGGTCCGATAAACAAACGTGTAACATGTAGCATCAAACCCCCACCCCCCAGCTAGGCTGGTGAGACATACAGACACACAATAAAGGTAAACACACCATGGCTTCCCAAACCACCAGCAGGATACTACCAGTGGGAGAGACATGCCAGGTCTAATCTTGAAACATAGACATCGATGTCCCTTGTGGGACACCAAAAATTAATGATCATCAGTGGCACTCCCGATAATGACTTATCAAACCAGGCTGTAGATGTACACAGACCGGTAGGTTATGCAAGCCTGATAACCCATGGGTCGACACAACGTATATGTGTCCCGACATGGGGAGAGTGGTCAGTGTGTATTGGTGTATTTATACTCCACCTGCACCCACAGTAAGGATGAGTGCTGTAGAGGAGCGCCAGGTGGGGAACTATGGGTTTGCAATTATGGGCCTAGGCATGCAGGTGTTGGTTGGTGCAGTCATATTAGGACTGCCCCAGGGATGTAAGTAATATTCCGAAATGGGCATAGCTGATGCCCATACCTCTCAACCCCTAAGAGAAAATCCACTGGACAGGACATAATCCACTGGGGGAACAAATAGGGACCATACCTCTGAACTGTGCCCAATTTCCAGGGATGTCCCTTAATCACTCCTAAAACTAATGACATTTGGAGGACATCAACATCATTTACCTCAGAAAATGTGTATGAATTCATATGCTCTGTGTCTGTCAATGTGTCAGGTTAATAGCACCAATAATTTAAATGTATCCCTGATGTTGTTATGCAATGTCCCTGATTCTGTTTGTGTTTTTCCCCAATCGTATGAGATGTCTGATAGGGACAGAAAGCACATATTCCGCTGACAACCTTAGAAAATTATAGAATATTAGGTATGCAGTAGCATGACTCGGCTGAAGGATGTGGATTCCAAAACCCAATTACTTGTTTGTATTGAAGAATGTCAGTTGCCATGTATTTGCCAGATGGGTGCAGTTTGTAAGAGGAACACACCAATAATATAAATTAAACTCTGGACAGGCTGCAGATTCCGTACAGTCGAACAGCATGCTGTCGCCTAATAGGCAGCCATTCCCGATACTGTAGGCATGTAATCTGATGTAATAGGCATCATAAGGTAATATTGTAGTCCTCACTCCCACCCAGGGATGTGAGTGTCAGATGAAAACACCAAATGCAGTGCATTTGCAAGTGCGGGAGCAAGCGAGTGTAAGCCTGTTTGGCCGCCCGTATGCGAGTATTACACTGGTAAAGCAATGTAGAGGCTAACTGAGTGTAAGAAACTTTATCCGGAGGTTAGCATTGCTTAGCTCCACGCAAACCCATGCACACCTGCTCACAACTGCTTTAATGTGCCTTAATCAATCCATATCCAGTGGCCTTGTTCTGCCCAGCAACAAAAGAAACTGCCTCTGCAAGTCTCGACACCAGGACTCTGCACACACAGCTATTGTGATTTACCACTAAGCCATGGCAGATATACAGACATCAGACCTTATCACAAACATATCACCCAGCACAGTCATTCAACAGTATAGGAAATGTATTCCATCATGTAGATGTAAGTGTGAGTGTTTATGTCCAGATATAGATACATACATGATGTCACATATGTTTATGTCCAGATATAGATACATACATATATATATATTGATATATCAGGAACATCCCATGTGACAACAAAGCCTTAGTAAGGAATGAGAAGGGAAACACCAGTAATGCCGATATTATGTAGTGGTGTTATCCTATGGAATATTAAGACTCCCTCAGACAGACATGTGTCATTCATATACGCAAACATTTGTACATTGGCCATATACATCACTCTGTGCATGTTATTTACATTAACACAACAGTTCCTGTCCAATCATTATGTGAAAAATGTACTCTTGCAAGGTGCTGTATGTGACATCATCATCATGATAAAGGTAAATGGGATAACCATGGAGGGACCGGTAGTGTTGTGTGCACAATGGAGTCTTCCGCATCACGTGTATCTGGAACATTTAGGAGTCATGTGCATAACAGGATCATGTGCCTGAGAGACAGGGATGAGGAGAACTGGAGTATGTTGTGATGCATATTAAAAGGGTTACATGTGTCCAGTGGACACGTGTGTGAAATGGACAGCTACGTATGGGGCAAATGTTGTTCTAGGAACTGATTGGCCTTTTCTTTCCATAGGGTGAGAGTGGGATGTGGGGGAAGGAGAGTAGGTATGCTCATGGAGGATAGTTAGGGTAGGATGACAGACAAGACAGCCTACAGGGTTGGTATATGACACATGTGGGGGGATACACCTCAGACAGTGGGGTGTTCGGCAGTCACAAGCCCATGAGCCCCCAGATGGAAACAGTGGGACGGAGGTCCTCAGCTATGGGCAGCCACCACTGCACCAAAACAGCTATAAAGGTGGCAGTGCTGGGGGCTGTCTAGGAGGGGCAGCCTCACCCTGTAAATGTGAAACTCTGCTTGAACTGGCGTATCTGGCCTTGAAACCCTTTATTGAGCCCCCTATGCACCATGTCCAGGACTGTACGACAGCGGACATGTTCCTTTCTGGACCTGCTCCCAGGGAGGACAAGCCCCATCCTCAGTGGGGTACCACCAGAAGGTGGTGCAGAGCCAACAGAGATAGAGGTCCAAGGTTGGGCCCCAGATGTGCTGGCGCCCGGTGCCATGGCCAGCTGTAGTGGCACAGAAGGTACTGCCAGGACCTCCAAACCCATACAGCCTATGGTGTTGCAGTTTAAATACAGATATGGCTTAGTAATAGTCAACAGCATCCAGGATTACTTATAGCAGCATGCATAGATATGACCATCAACCCAACACAACAGATGGAATAGGTTTGCAGAGGGAGCACAACACATGCATATATACTGCATGACATCTTTACAAAGTGTATAAGACTTGTGACTGAAGCTATGAACAGTGGACCATTATTGGCATGTCACTGAGAACCCCAGACATTGTCTGTCATACCACTGTTTCATGTGACATATGTCCAATCAGGGACGCGATGGCAGTACCTCATCACTATCACCATGTACTGACTGCAATCCTCACAGTATGCTCCTGCAGTTCACAGATGTTGTGTTCAGTGAGTAACACAGGAAACAAATGGTTCCACACACTGACCAGTCCATAGATGGCCCTACAGATGGGGGTCCCTCACAAACAGAGCACTGTCTTGTCAGTTTTAAAATATGCAGAATAGCCATTACTACACACAACTTGCTAAACAGGCAGTAGTCTCAATGAAGCATAGCTAAACTTACATGTTGTAGTCATGTCTGGCACATCACCCTCCTGTCTTTAGGCTATTTCCCACTATGTATGTTGTTTGAGGAACATCCAGATATCATGTGTGATGCTGTTTACCAAACACCAGATCCAGGTACCACTCACAGCGACTGTCATGGGTAAACACCAACATAATGTTCCTGGATATCGTACTGTGTTTTTCATGTGATTGGCTATGGGAACATCATCACAGCTGTTCCACATGCAATCAGCTAGAGGAGGACTGCAATAGGTGCAGAGGTCATCACCTGATCATGACCATCACTTAGAAAACACAAGCTGCTGCTGAGCAGGTGTACACCTCCACATCCAGCAGAGAGTGTGTAGGAGGGACAGACAGAGGCAAAGTACATCAGAGAAGGGCTTGGAGACTAAAACCTAAGCATCGTCTGTCACACATCTTCCAGTACAGGGGTTCAAACCCCTGACTGACTAGTCATTAATAACACAAGTGCATGCAGTTAATTCATGTGCCACAAAGCTGACATGTCGATGTGCTGTAAGAACATATATGTATGCTGGTGAGTGACACCTGCAGCAGAGATATAGTAGACATACATTAGGTGTAGCACACATGGCTGTCCACATGAACGGATGTCATTGTCAACACAACCACACTCTCTAATTGACTCACATTGACACTCTTTGCCAGGCGCACAAATACACTTTCAAACTACTTAGTTTGTCACACTGCAGTAATGCACAGGTACTACATGGACCACAGGGGATATCCGGAGGTTCTGTGGGCTAGGGCATGTGAACGTGTTTGACATCTGTTGGTATGCCAATGGGAGTTATACTGGGAGTGACTGTGGTTGGGAGCATCATACCCCACATGCAGACACAAGGTGCCAGTACTGACTTGCATGTGTGCATTGCTTCATGGGTGTGTAGTGGTTAGCTGTGCAACATGGCTGTACAAGGCTGGGTGACGGGTAATCCTTGGCATCACCCCACCCGACAATGATGTGCAGTGTGGTACAAGGGTGTAGTGTCTGCAATGTCCCACACAGATGGGTAATGTATGAACTGTCCTGACATCCTGGTTATCATTGTGCATGGCCATAGCTTTGCAATGCATGCCATGTCTGTTTTTGATAGTCCCTGACATGGACATTGCCTGGGATGTGCATGTCCCACAATAATGTACAGTGACATGTACAGGTGTACCTGGTTTCGCTGGCACATATTGTGTACACAGACTGTTATCCTCTGATATGCCAATACTGGCCTGGTGTGGCAGGAACTGCTTATAGTCATCAGGTTGACCCTGCACCTGCATTGATAGCATGATACAGGTATTCCCTGGTGTCAGTGGCATCGGTCCATACAGGGCACGTGTGTAAGGCATTGTATGGCCTCTGTGGATCACATTTGATGGCACCACATATGTTGCAGGCATCCAGTAGGAAACATAGTGAAGTCACATTGTCTGCAATTATGTGCCTATTGTACTGCTGTACAGGGTGCCATGCCATCTGCAGCCCACTGCAATCACACCATGCCTACTATCTGTCATCAATGTGCAGGGTACTAGCAACATAACGAGATATTTTAGGCAAGTGTGTTTGTGTATGACACATGGGTTCAGGACGTATTCCGGGTAATAGTAGGGTTGCATACTTTGTTCACCAGGCCTTTTGCCAGATGTAGGGGTATGGCTTGCCAACACAGTCCCTTGGCTGACTGACATCTGTACTCCTCGTGAGGTGGATATTGTGACATATAAGATAGACACCATATAGGAAAACTACAAAATCTGCTCCCCAACATGTCCAGTGGTTAGACGCTCACAGCCACCTCCACACAGGCTCTGACAGTCAAACAGACACACTTGCCATGTCTTGGAATAGAACTCCAACCTAACTAGTGTATCACACTATAGCATTATGCAGTTACAGAATGCGCTACACTCTCAGAGGTGCATGTCTAGCTGGGTGACATCAGCAGGATTGCCAAAGGTGGTCATGTGAATTGTAAAGAGTGTGCATACTCTAAAAGCATTGGTACTTTCTCAGGCAGACACACGCACACATTTGGTCTCCCTTGGAATAGAACACCTACCTAACTAGTTTATCACACTACAGAAATACACAGTTACAACACACGCTATGGAGAATACTGGGTTACAGCAGTCCTAGAGGTGTATTCCTAAGTGGGTGACATCAGCAGGATTGCCAAAGGTGGTCATGTGAATTGTAAAGAGTGTGCATACTGTAAAATGCATTATTCTTGTCTCAGGCAGATAGAGTGATACACACACACACACACACACACACACACACACACACACACACACACACACACACACACACAGTTGCTCTCTCTTGGAATCCCTACCTAACTAGTTTATCACACTACAGCAATACACAGTTACAGCACATGCTATGGAGAATACATGATTACAGCAGTCCTAAAGGTGTATTTCTAGGTGGGTGACATCAGCAGGATTGCCAAAGGTGGTCATGTGAATTGTAAAGGGTGTGCATACTCTAAAAGCATTGTTTCTTTCACAGGCAGGCAGGCAGACACACACACACACTTGACCTGTCTGGGATTAGAACACCTACCAAACTAATTTAACACACTACAGCATTACGCAGTTACAGCACATGCTATGGAGATTACTGGGTTACAGCAGTCCCAGAGGTGTATTTGTAGGTGGGTGACATCAGCGGGATTACCAAAGAATGGCATTTCAAGTGCACTGCAGGTTATACTTGTCTGTTACCTGCGTGTACCCACTGCTTACTGTCACAAAAATACATTTACATCTGCTTACAACTGCCATATGTAGTCCTAATTGACAGTAGCAAAAGGCTTGCAGGTCTTGAACCTTGGGCCATGCACACTGAGGTCACCAGACGTACCACTAAGCCATCTGGGTTGTACACATGTCGCATGGAGTCTATAATGCACATCCTACTATAGGTATTCCACAGTACTGAAAACAAATGGGATAGTTTCTATGTGTACATATGTACAGTACCCTTGAATGTACTGTACTCTGTGAAACAACAAAGACAAGACTACATCTGTACAACTGTCATAACTACATATATATATATATATATATATATATATATATATATATATATATATATATATATATATATATATACACCTACGGGATGTGTACACACACACACACACACACACACACATATATATATATATATATATACACATATATATATATATATATATATATATATATATATATATATATATATATATACATATACACAGACACAGCCACAGCCATATATATATATATATATATATATATATACATATACATATACACACATCTGAAGGCCTTTTGTGACACAGAAGTGTTCCAAAGGAACTGACGTGTACACAAAACAGAGGCATCTCTTGTGTTATAACATTTAAATCATAAGCAGTTCACCAGAGAAGGGATGGTTGTTGTGTATGTGGAGTTTAGGGTGGGGAATGATGGCTAATGTAATCTACCATGGGGATTGTGGAGTTAGGGTGGGGGAATGATGGCTATGGACCTACACCCCAGCGACCACTTCTGTGTCACTGCTCGACAGTGGCACAGGTAAATAACATACCCAACTGTAGTCATGCTTGACTGTGTATTCTTTACCATTCCTAACTATGTAATACTTTGTAGACACCGGTCACCACAGATGGCTACCATGGTGTGCTAAAAGACATTACACATGTGTATGCCTGGCTAAAGGGTAATCACACACACAAACACTCACACACTTGCCAGTATTGTGCATACACGTCTTGCCTATGTAAAGGTAACTAGTACAGTGGTATGCAGTTGGGGTATGTGCCACAGAACACATACAATTACACTTACTCTGACTCCACTTCTGAGCTGGGTGACATCACAGGACCGATTACTTGCAGTGGGGAGGGGGAAAGAGAGAGGCTTAGCAGTTGACAAGGATAAAGGCCAGTGCAAAAGGAGGTATATTTTTGTAATGCAGCAAAACCCACTGTCATGACAGGATGCTGATGCAAATACACACACACAACCACCCTCAGTCATTTGCTGACACACACACACACACTCAGGCATTTGCTGAGATACACACACACACTCAGCCATTTGCTGACACAGACAAACACACAGTTGCCAGTGGTGGGATCAGAACTCCTGCCTATCTACAGATCACTATTACAGTACTACGCAATTACGAGATGCGCCACAGAGATTACACATTCCAAGGCAGACAGACTTCCCTTCTACAATTGAGGACAACAACAGGGAGACTGACAGTCACAAAGTACATAGCTGTAGACCTGTGTGTTTAAAGTAGGTGTCTATTACAACCTGTATGCACAAACAAGACACATCTTCCACAGGTAGGCCTGAGAAGTATAGTTGTAGCACAACAGGAACCTGAACTGGAGTATGGCCATCTGCGGAATGGACAACTACTATCACTATACAGGGTTACAGTGGGCATGCTCATACACTTAGTAGCACAGGGCTGTTTGGGATGCACTCCGATTCTAACCACTAAAGGCCACGGTGTGCATGCTCAAACACTTACATGTACAGAACACATTGTAATGGACTCCTATTGTAAACACACAGGTTTACAGCTAGGTACATCATACCTGTCAGTATATATGCACATCATACTGGTTTACTACCTGATACCTGCATGTGGCCCGTAAATGATATATCTGTGTCTGTGCTGTGTGATACACATGCATACATGTACATGAAGTACTGACAAATATATGTTATGTATACACATTCATGCATGTGTGGACATGCCAGACAATAGGATACCGGGGTCGCACAGGCGGATGCTACCTACAGCATGTGTCACACACCTTGCTGCCCTGAAAGGCATACATTGATAGCAGGTTGTGGATAGTGGCATTATACGTGGAACAGTGGCATGTGCAAGCATAATGTGTGAGCCACCTTGTGTAATGGTACTGCGGTGCAGGTGTCAAGATGACCTCTCCCGGCTGTGTTAGTAGTTGTCGTTATTAGCAGGACTGCTACCCTAAGTATATCTCATATTGGTCATATACACAAGTTCTGCTGCTGTCCGTCACCTTACATGAGGCATTTGCTGCCAAGCACATTAATGCCACATGCAGTGATGTCATGGTATGGGTGGCAACTGCTAGACCAAAACAATGAGACAATGTCCTGCTGTTATTATGAGGTTGTCCAGTGTCTGTCATTCTGGGCTGTCATGACCGAACGAAGAGCCTTCAACACAGAGCACATGCATCCATGATACACATGTGTGTGGATAATACCTAGGTCGCATTTACCCGTATAGCCACATTCCAAGGCAAATGTCCTACACACAGAAGTAACACCTTGACACCTACATGACAATTGCATTAATGCTTATACTAATCAGTGCTAGATGTGTGGCTTTAGTAATCCATTTGCTCAATGTAGAACCTACAATGGGGAATACTGACATCTGTGCAGTGAGGAACACCTGGCTGAAGGCTCTGTAATGCACAATTGCGCTACCACCATATAACTCAGATTCAGACATGTGGGCCATAAAATTGGTATGGACCATTCCAGGTGGTGGTGTACACATATTCATAAAGGCTCCTCAGATGTAAAGACCACTACTCAGACATAACACATCAAAGATGAGTCAGGTACAGGTGACAGTGGCAAATGCTGCATTCTAGGTTGTATTCCCATATACATCCACCACCTTGTTCGCAGACTACCAACACACATCCATATGTGGTATGACATCGCATGGCAGACCACCAGATAACCCTCGATTGATGGACTGTACCTAGGCCTACATCAACTGTGCAAAGTACCCATGTACAGACACAGCTGCATAATGTGTTATGCAATGCAATAATACCACTGTTTGTAACCAGCTCAGTTGTACACATACCAGGGTCCCTCAGATGTTGTCAACATTAACCCGGTTGACTGTTGCTGTACACCAGTAAATAACACCCTCATGGTTGGTATGACTGAACCATACCTGCCCTGGATATGTACATCCCACACTCATACAACATAAATTACATTACCATAGCTTTCATTTTCCTTTCTACATACAGGTGGCTACAGTCATTACACACATGCACATGGTAGATAGCATGCTAATAGTACATAAGGTTCAATATCTATGTTTACAGAGGTAATATCCCCTCTCTACTGGTAAGCCATGACACCTACCATATCATACAGCACCCCATGTGGCATTTATGTCTTTAGACATGTCCACCTAATGCAATGCCTACAAACATACCCAAATAACAGGACCTTAGGACCTACACAAGGCCTGTATTGACAGACTCAGGGAAATCCAGCTCTGCTCTATATGTTCCTGAGTAGTCACAGGTGATATGTTCATGACATGTACAGCCATGTGTGGCCACAGCTCCTACATATACCCCATGTCAACAACTGCAAGCCATGCATGCTGTGTGCTGTCTGGACATTAGCCTTAGTACCACAATAGCCAGTACATGCTGGGATGAGATGTTTACAAGCCACAGACCTCGCACATGCTTGAACAAGTGTACTGCCTAGCTCTAACAAAGCACATTGCTGGCACTCTTCCAGTACACATGTGGCAAATATGATGTGCTCACTGTTGACCATTACAGTGCCCTGGCTTCACCATGGCACTGTCAAGTAACAGTTTGTAGGAGCATGACATGGAATAATGCTGTGTGTGTCATGCTGATATGTGTAGTTGTAATATGTGTACATTTGGCTACTCGGTGAAAGTGGTGGTGTTCTACCAGTACATGAATACAACATCCATTATGGTGTAATGCTTGGCTATGTTTCACACATGGAGTGGGGAAGGTGTGGAATGTATCCTCGACCTGCTATTGTATGTACTGATGTAGACTGCATATGTGTACATGTATTGATGTTTGTGTAGATTCCATGTGTGTGCAGTGCCTGATGTCTGAAGGTGACTGTTGTCTTAGTACATCATACTGTTGCAATACAGCCTCAACATTGCCAACTGTATATGGTGATATGCTCTAAGTACAGTAAGCCGTACATGAGGTATGGACAGATGTTTGGACATGACTACTAAGTTGTGGGGCTTCTTTGCAGATGAATGATTACTGAGGATAGCTCACTGGTGTGTTACAACCAGTCCTACAATAACCTGTGTACCTGCTAAGGTCAAGTTTTGCTAAGTGAAGTGGAAGACAGACAATGTAGAATGCTGTAAGGGTTACACTGAAGGCAAACCTCATGACACCTGTAACAGTAATACCTCCACTGTGCATATATTGTGCATATATCAGCACCATTTTCAAAGGAAAGAGTCAGTAAGCATTGTACCGGATGAGATAGTGCTGTACTTCTGTAGTACCTATCATGAGATAGGCAGGTGTTTGATTCACAGTACTTGCACATGTGGGTGTGTGTGTCCATATATGTCATGTATGGTTGGGAATACATCCCACATGTTATCACACTCCTGAACACTGTTGTTGACACCAATACAGAGTGAAGTGTAGAAAGAAAGGCATAGGCAGGTGGTTAAACCTCACACATGTAAAGTGTCTGTATGTGTGTGACATAGGTGTATATCTTTGTGAATGCCAGTGTGTGTGTGTGTGTGTGTGTGTGTGTGTGTGTGTGTGTGTGTGTGTGTGTGTGTGCATGTGTGCGTGTGTGCGTGTGTGTGTGTGTGGCTGTCTGTGTGTATGGCTGTCCAGTTCCTGGAGTTAGGCTGTATTTTACCATAGTGAAATGTTAATGCCCCCTCCCCCAATCCACTCAATGCAATCTAGCATCCCTGTTGATATCATCAATCGTAGACGGGCATACTAACTGCCTGTTAACATGTACACCCTGGGGTGTGACCTGTTGTTACATAGCCTCCTGATGGACCCCCCTCCCCACATACACTCACTGCACTGTAGTATCCTTGATAATGTCCCCGTTCTTAGGCCATTCCAACTACCTGTACATGTGTAATCTCTGTGGCGTGTCTAGTAATTGCGTAGTACTGTAATGATGATATGCACATAGGCAGGGGTTCTCACCCAAACTCTGGCAACTGTGTGTGTGTGTGTGTGTGTGTGTGTGTGTGTGTGTGTGTGTGTGTGTGTGTGTGTGTGTGTGTGTGTCAGAGTGTGTGTTACTGTGTCTGTGAATCCCTGAGTGTGTGGGTGTGTCTGTTTGCATGCTGTCATGGCAGTGGGTATTACTGCTTCCCAATGAGAAGCCACTATTTCCACTGGCCTTTACACTTGGCATCCGTCATACGAGTCTATTAACCACTCCGCGCTCCAGATAACTATACCTGTGATGTCACTCACTATGGATGTGATGGCTCTGAACACAGTAGCTTACTACACAGCTATCATACTCTTGGATCATTAGAACAGTAAACATAATTGAAACATGTGAGAATATAACTGTGATGTGGAAGCTACAAAGTGCATGCAGGTATTGTCATACTGACCTGTGGGTAGTCAACATGTACATATGGGACACCCTCAAACACTGACATCCCCTGGCACATGCAACTACACCTGAAAGAGGAAGGCAGAACGTCAAGATCAACATGCTGTTAGTGTTGTTACACATGATGCATACTGTCAAATGTACAAAATGCATTCTAAAACTGCAATACATGGTATGTCCGCTGTCTGTCAACACTGCTCAACAATATTAATCTACAATTGTCTACCTAGTATGTTCACCCTGTGCATCAGACCATATGAATATGTCCCTGCACCGACAGTGTGGATGACAGGGATGCGGCACAGGCATCATCATATGCACAGGGTGATAATATTTGCCAGAGGCCTAGGCTGTGCCATTGGATGACATCACGTGTGTGTTAGGGCCTGTGTTATCATTGGGCGTGTGTGGATGTTATGTGTGTGTGTGTGTGTGTGTGTGTGTGTGTGTGTGTGTGTGTGTGTGTGTGTGTGTGTGTGTGTGTGTGTGTGTGTGTGTGTGTGTTGATGTGGCCTACATTGGTTTCCAGTGTGTGTGTCTGCATGCACACAGGTCTGGCATGTGGCTGGCCTACACAGGGGTATTATTGACAGCTGCAGACTGTACAAGGCAGGTTTCACAGTTCACAGTGTCCAGCCATGGCCACGTGACCTGCAACTGCCAAGGGTTGCACGGGCACTACCAGGCAGAGGTCCAGATTGGGTACCGTCTGATGACACATGTCCACTGGAATAGTATCCCTGTTGGGACCATCCAGGACCATGTTCACATGGCCTGCTGTGTCCTGGTGTGGACTCCACAGCACCAGCTGCACTGCTGCTTCTACCACCACTATGGGAGCGGGCATGTGCAGTGACATGTTCACGTAGACCTTCAACAGGTGATATAGCTGACCTACATCCATGTGCCCAATGCCTCACTCTTACCAGATGTTCCAGCACAGACATTCCACACTTGAGGATTGACATGCCATGGTCAAGGACTCCCACCATGTCACCCATCCATCTATCCAAAACATCTGCAAGATGATGGTGAGCATTTGCAAGTGCCTAGATGTTGTCAGTTAATAAATGGACAGCAGCCCTCTGAAGCCTCAGACCTTCTCTGTTGTGCCATTCAGCACATGCCTGTGCCTCCATTACAGCCCAAAGCATGTGTCTGGTGACTCCAGCTGATGTGCTTTGTTGCGCAGGGGCATGTTGGCTAGTGGTCCTCCTACGAGCAGCGCTGGGCACATGCCTGTGTGGGACATCACCAGTCTGCTGACTGGGATCATGGTGTGCAGGCAGCCCCTTCCATATTCACCACACTTTCCTGTTCCATGCTACCACCCACTAACTGTCCTTCCTGTATGGCCGGTGGTGATGGGGTATGGGCAGGCAGGGGAACTGTGTGCGAGGATGAGGGGGAGACAGGTGGAATGGCAACCGATGGCACAGATTTAGCCCCTGACAACCCTGACTGTGCCTCAATCATACTATCATCATCACTGCTAGAGTCTGTAGGGACACTAACATCAGATGAACTGCAGGAGGGCAATGCATCTGCATCAACACCTGTGAGAAGAAGACAAGAACTGTACATAACAAGTTATACCAGACACACACAGACAGACAGAGACACACATAGACAGACAGATAGAGACACACAAACCACACACACACACACACACACACACACACACACACACACACACACACACACACACACACACACAGACATACGCACATTGACACACTGAGACACAGACACACACAGACGCACACACAGACATATGCACACACAGACACACAGACACACACACACACACACACACACACAGACACAGACACACACACTACATGCAGGTGATATGGCAGGTGGCATTCAGCTTAGACAATTATAGTTTCAGCTTAGGCAATTATAGTGGCAGTTATCATACATCCCTGAGTTGCACACAACAGCATGCATGTGTTATAGCAGACGGCATGCACCTTACACAATTACAGTGGTGGTTAGCATACATACCTGTATTGCACCATTTGTGTTAGTAGCCTATGCCGCATACCTGCAAAACAATGCACACATTTTGCACCGTTGCACTGCGCTGCCATGGTGTGTACAACATACACCACATTAACAGACCATCACTGACCTTTGTACATCTGCCACTGATGCTTTGTGTTGGCCACTGCCCCTATGTGTGAGGACATGAGCAGTAGAGTATGTCGACTGCATACTATGTTTGCCTGAGCCCTAGCCCTAGCTTGCATATCTCCCCCAAAGCAGTGCATTTTTGTTCAACATTATTCCACCTACCCCTGAGCTGAGTGTAGACATTGTGCATGTGGCTGTACACACATGTTTGACATGGCTGTCCCTACTTTGCAATGGTGCCACAGACCAGCATGGGTTTACAGTACACCAGCCTGCTGTGTGGCGTATGACCTTGCCAATCACATGTAGTATGACATGCCTTCTGCTGACGTGTTGAATGACATGCATACATGTGTAACACAATGGTGTCCTTTCCAATCTACAGTACGGTAATGGTGTCCCAATGCAGGGATGTGTTATACTAACATTGGCCTTCAGCTGATGCAATGTTGTCTGTCCACCCTACAAATATGCAGGGACATACTGCACATTGAGCTGATGTGCATAGCCATTGCAGGGCATCATGTGGCTTCATTATTGCTACACAGTATGAGCTACTGACACAGTTTATAGCCATGACTATGTTCACATACAATATATATCTAATGTGGAATGTGACCCACATCACTGAGGTGTATACACAATAAACCCTAATGTGGAATGTGTGACACAGATCACAGAAGGGTATACGGATGACACCCCTGCACATCTGCAACCATATTACTGATACCTGGCAACTATGCCCACACATGGCTAACTTACAAGTACTCTGTGTCCCACATGCCATCTGTGTACCTCACACACATGAGGAGCAGGCATGACAGTGATGTCTGACACCAGCAAGGTGAATGTACTGTATCTGTGGCTTGATGGGGATGTAGGTGTATGTTGTGCAACACATGTATGTATTTGGTTACTGAATGGGTGAATGCTTCCATGTCGTGACACACTGAAGATGTTCAAGAAATGTTATGTGGTGGTTTCATGTTATGCCTACACAAGCTGTGCACAGGCCTGTATGATGTTTAGTGTTTCACTTCTGCAATACCACCATTACACAAAGGCCATAGTTGTATTGTGTCAAGGCAATGTACAACAGGGTGTACACACATGCACATCACTTCTACTGTGTGTGTTGCTTTATGTCTCTGGCCATCCTCCATGGTCATGTGTACACACATTTAATCCAATGGTTGTGATGACCATCTTATTTCACATGTCAGTGTTATCCGATATTACATACACCCATAGATGTCATATGCTCCACTGGGGACAGGGTTATGCAGACAAAGGGTGGTATGTATGGGATGTGAGACATTTTTGCAGGATAGTTGAGCAGTGTTTCAGTCAGCCCACTACATGTCATGGACATGTCTGATAGCACATGACATTGTGTGACATTCATAGCTAGGGTATACTCCACAAGGGTGTATCCTGTGGGCCGGTCATACTCCAGCTCTAACACATTTAGAGTGTGTGCACACATATGCTCTCTGTACAGTACTGTTCATATTCCAAACATGTGCAATGCTGATATGTAGTACCTGTCCCTGCAGTGGAGCACACCTCCACAATTGTATTCACTGTTGCCCACACATCTGGCAATGACAGTTTGGAAGGTTTAGTGTAGGTGTTTCATATAGTCTTCAATTGATTCACATAGGTAAACAGTGTGATGAATTGCAGGTCTGAACAATTTCCATTAACCGGGCAACCATACATTATGTGTACATGTGTTATGGCAGATAGCATGCAATTAATATGTTCCGTGCATTATCAAGCCTGGTAAATAATAACAATCTCACCTGACACAGGCTGCTGTCACTGCAAAATGCCAGAGGTACCTAAACAGGAGTGTCACAGCAGTAAGATCATTATCCACACCTGTGTGATAGCTACAGGATGCAATGTCCATGTATGCACATAAAGCAGTACAATATACTATACTATGGAGTATGCACATATGTGCATACATAGAGTAGCAGACTATAGTATGTGGCATGTGTGCATACATGCCTTGCATATGATATTACGTTACATATTGTACAGTAACACATGTAACTATGTGATATATAGTTGTGTTTTATGTGCAGCAGTGACTTACCAGGCAACTCCAGGCTCGGTGGTTGAGAGACACCCACCTCCACAATACCAGCTAAAGCTTGTGGATGGAGGTCTGCAGGTGTCCCCAGGATGGCCAGTAGCTCCTCGGTATGTGTGAGTGGGGGCTGGTTGAGTGTCCCCCCACCTGTTGCACCTTGTTCCCTAGCGACTGCATTAACACGCTGTTTTGCCCGTCTTCTCAGGTCAGTGTAGTGTTGGCACACCTGCTGATAGGTGCAATTGTGACCGCCAACATCATTTACCCTCCTGCAGAGTTCCTACCACAGGGCATCCCGCTGCTGTGCATCCTGTGGCACATGGCTGAAGAGCATTGTGTGGTTGTTGAGGAGGTATGGGATGAGGACCTCATCCTCCAAATGGCTGTATGCTGGCAGTCTGCTATGTGGCATACCTGGAAGACATAATGATGAAGACAGGTCACAGTAACTAACAGAGAAGTACAGCAGTACCACTGAACATACATGCGTATCACATTTATTAAGATTACAAATCTACATGACACTAACACCACTGACATGTATAAGTCATACACATTTGACACCTACTGGTGATGTGATGTTATCGCCATATATGTGTCTGTGTCATGTGATGATATTGCTCATACACCATGTAGATGTTGTCTTGACGTGTGCATGTGTGTTTGCCTGTAGTGGCGTTTTTACCTATCAGCACATGCCTGGATGTGTTCACATTAATGCAATTGACCTTAATACTGTGTATATGTCACATATATAGTCATACATAGCCGTTAGGGACATGACCTGTGACCCTGCAGACTTGCAAGCATGTATGTGTTTTGCCATATACATTTACATGGCACTGTACAGCTGTGTAGCATCTTGCCATGTATTGCCTGTGTTGCACATGTGTAACACATGGGACAAAAGCTAGCCTGGTGGTATCTGTAGGGTTGGATATCAACTATAGCTTGTATGGTCATAGTGATCTAGTAGGCTATATGCCCTGGGCCATTTATGAGCCTAGGCAGACAGGTTACCTAGCTGTAGGCAACAGACAAGTAAGTTTTAGTGGCTAGCTGAAGCAGTGCCACAGAACTGATACACATGGTTATTGATATATTTGGCATGCGGTCATCACACCATGTCACAGAGAGGGGTGATGTGCAGCTTCGCTGGACAGGGATGCATAGTATGGCAAGAGTATTTTAAGTGTATGGGACAGGGAACTGTCAGGTATGTTGTGATCCTTGTGCTAGAAAGGTGGATGTCCATGACGTATATGTTTATTTGGGATCAGGATCTCTTAACTGTAAAATGTTCAACACCTCTGGGTTGGACATGGCTTTATTCAGGGTAGGTTGCATGTTACTTAGAGCAGCTAGGGATTGGAAAGGCGGTGTAGGCCATCTACACATGGGCAATAACCCTTAAAGGAAATATGTGATCTATTATGGGTCACATGGGTGTTGAGTATGGCTGAGCAGTTATCTCTATATTCCTGGATGGCACCCTGTCATGATTAGGGGTGCCACATATAACTACCTGTATTTTGTGGTGAAGTAACTATCAAAGGGAAGTATTGTCCAGCTGCATCCCATACACACAATTGCCATTATGTTGACCACTGCCTAGGTGGTAGTTATTGGGTACAGGGTTTGTAACATAGTGGATGACAATGCAATACTTAGCTGCTGGATTGTGGCCAAACATCACACACCACACATCTGACACACTAAGGCCCTTCTGTATATTGAATGCAGCACACATTGAGTCAACTATTGCTTCTAGTTCATAGTCATTTGCAAACATCAATAGGCTGATGCCTTCTGTGTTAGTCTGTGTGGTATGATAACAAAGAGGGGGAGTACCAGGAATGACCCCTGTATTAGTGTGGCTGGCACTGGTTTGATGTGCGTGTATTAGTCAGACACCTTCTGTAGTGTTGGTTCTGCCAGCAGTCCAGTTGCCAGCCACTCCTGTGACATAGGAATATACACCTAGTTTACTGAGTGTAGCTGGAACACAGTATGAGTGATGGTGTCCTACAACCTGGCAAGGTCATGATATGCAGTGTGAATCAACCCTACTGTCATCTACATCTGTACCGAGTACATCAATTATGGTGACCACTGTTCATGGCTGTGCAGACCAGACTCAGCAGAGTAGTTGTGCACTATGTCCCTTTATCAATGGTGTCTCCCCCTTTGTGGGGTGTGATAACTGTTGCTGTGCACCATTTGGTGTGTACACAGCCTGACATGGAGCTATGATTGAACATGATGTGTATGTGGATAGCTGAATGTTTTACATTTGTGTAGGATACACCCTGGGATGTTGACAGGTCCCATGAAAGCTGTATGTATGGCTTTAGAGAGTGCAGCTTGTACCTGCATAGTCGTTAGTACAGGGACCCTGTAGTGTACATGGATATAGTACTAAGTGTACTTGTTGGGGGCGGGGGGGGAGGTGGGAGAGGGTTTAGGTTCTCCGAGACCCTATCTGGATGAATGGGTGCTATTTCTGTAGGTGCAGTACTTCCCATGCCACATTGTTGTGCAGCATGGCAGGTCTTGTTGTTGCCATTATGATTAATGACACAGCTATAGAATGCTCGGTGCTTGGCCTCGTAATATGTGGCTGATTGGTTTCACGGTAGCTTTGCATGGTTTTACATGGTGTATCTGCATCTTACTGAGGCTGACCAGGGATCACCTACACTCATGTGTGTTCACTCTTGCAACAGTTACTACCTTCTGTGGTACAGTTTAAAGCATGGTACCACCAGTTTGCCTACTTGTCTGTGTTGGAATGAATCCTAGTTCTGTTTCAGTGGCACAATCACTGCACAAATGTGACTGCTTAAGGTTCATTTGTGTAGGATTCAGCATTTGCACATGCATTGTCCATCTGCATGGGTGCCTTGGCACTCACCACTCTGCTCTTAGGAAACATAACATTGGCATTGAAGACTAACTATGTGTAGCATACTGTTAGCCTTGTTTGTGTGACTACTGTGATCCAGGTCAGTGGGGTTGATGGAATATTACAAAAACATGGTAGAGCCAGCAAACAGTGGACAGTAATCCATTTATTGATGGAGGATGGAGAAAAGCAAACCGGTTTCGGCCTTTAGGCCTTCATCAGTGTCTGCAGACACTGTTTGCTGGCTCTACCATATCTTTGTAGTCTTCTGATGTTTCTGAGCTATACAATAGCCGTACGTGCAGAGGGATGACTGATTTCTCGTTGATGGAATACAACATGCACTGAGCACAGGTGTTGGTACATGAGGAGTCTTCCCAGTTCATAATGGAATAGTTGAGAGTAGCCATTATTATGGTTCTGTCTCAGACCTAATCTTCCCCATTACAGCACAGTATGACAGTTGGGATGTCCGCGATCTGGCGGGTGAGCTGTCTTAAGGTGCATTTTGAATTCCACTTTGGTACAAAGGTAGTTGCTCAACATAATGTATCTGATGTTATGCAAGTGCAGTTAGCGTGGGGGTGTACATATCCTTCAGGAATATGGACACACCTGCGGCCCATGTGTTCCAATAAAGGATAATGGGCAAGAGGTGAGGTATGTGTTATAACATGGTCATGCAGGTGTGCTCTCTGGAGCATTGAAATATGTCTCAGCCACTGCACAGATATGTTCTCCATGTTCGGAATTGACATATGTGTGTCTGTATAGGGTTTCTGACATGTATTATTGTGTAGCAAGACCCACAGTATATTGCTTGGCTGTCCCTGTAACAGCAGTGGACCCTCAATTGAACCGTGCATGATGAAGGCACTATAGGGGAAGCATGAGCCCTAGCCAGTATCCAGATTCCCAGGGGTGACAGATGCAGGTCCTGTCTGGCAAAGTATCATAGTCTGTCAACCATGTTATCCTAGGACGACAGATACTGGATACCCTGTGACATGCACCACTACACTAGACAATTGTGGAATACAATCCTTTTGTCCCTGTACTGCAGTATCATTCTGGCCAAAGGCAGAATGCTACCCAGGCCTCGGGACATACCTGCATGGGCTACAAGACCTGACAGTTCCTACATGTGTTTCCATGCAGTCCAGGCTACTGCATCACAGGTCCTGCACAACACCATGGAATATGCCAGAGCCATGTGTATAGTTCAAAAGGTGGTCTGAGTGTATGAGTATGTGGCTAATCATGGCAGACAGGCAGCTGACAGTATGTATGCCCTCTTATAGGTTGGTGTGTAACATAGTGCTAGAGTTTGCATTCACAAATGAGTACTGTTGGGCATGTTTCCAGTCATGTGTTCAGAGATGTGGCACAATTATGCAAACTATGTCATACAGTTTGTGTATTTTGGTGTCTGTCGCTTCCTGCTTGGGGGGTCACTTGTTTGACCAAATACTTAGATGCGTCTGTGAATGTGTGTGATTTCCAGTAGTGTGTGTGGATGTCCTTACTGTGTTCTGGTAAGGGTATGTGCTAGTTGTGTTGATGAGCTGCATGTGTTAACCCACACCTCATGACTGTCCAGTTCAGCCATGGCTGTAGACTGGGCTGCCTTCCAGCTTACCCCTGTAGCTGCATACCAAACAATGTGTGGGGCGTGGTGTTAGGTGGGTCTGGCAGTGTACATGACATAGAGATTACATTCCCCCAGGATGGCCACACACACAAAGCTGACATTAGGAAAAACCAGTAGCTGACTAGTGGACATGCCTGTATGAGCAGTCAGTACTACAAGTACCAAGTACTATATTTAGTTTACGTATTGCCTATGAAGATGTTTTAGACAGTGATGCTCACACGTAAATATTTGTGTAATGGACGTGACAACACTGGCTATTATGGAAACATTGTAGCTACCTTTAGCAGCAATCCTCCTCTAAGGAGCACATCACATCCTGTTAGTTGATTACAGATGATGCAAGTGTCTAGAGGTTTGTTTCCTTCCCTGGGTATATACACACATATTCACCAGGACCTTGAGCTCTGTTGGACACAGACACCCACTCTCCAATCAGAGTCATGTATCAATAGACTCTGATACCACTATCAACATGATCAGAATATAATCAGATAGTGTGAGCCATCACCTATGATGCAGCTATTACACATGGGCAGCTGTCTCCTACATCTTACACTCCTACTGCAGATGTTACACTGGAGTTAAAGATGAAATGCAACCTGTTTCATTACCAGTGCTGTGCACTACCTTACATACAGTATGTGCAGGCAGCTGTTAGGTTTGCAGTGAGAGGTTGGGCTACACAAACCTGGTAGTTCAACCAGTATGTCTGTACTCTCAATATCCACTCTATGTAGTCGTGCAGAGAGCCATTTGGCCCAGCCCTGTAACAAGGGTCACTACACATTTGATAACATATACACATGCACAGCTGTTATTGCTTGCAAATGATACTAGAGCGGTGGATATTACATGTGTTATGTGCATGGATAGTTACCTCGCTCTTCCAATTATCTTTGCTATCATGCTGCTAACCTGTCAGATGAATAGTAATGCTATGTATCCTGTCATTGAGTATTGTAATTGTCAATAGACATAACTACTGTTTGCATAACATAACAGAACTGCTATGTAGAACAGAATACAGATCTGCCTAGAATACTGTACATTACACAGTTATTGGCACAATATCCCACAATGCACACCATATTTGCATGGTAAGCCCACCTTTAACATGTTCATCTTACTTATACACCCATACATATGCCGAATGTTACGATATATCGACATATACTATCCCCTGTTATAGCACATACTTGTTGGACCAATCCTGACACTGACAGTGACTGGAAGTGAATTGGTGGATTCCAAGCCCATATCATCCCTTGTGGTGTATGCGGAGTGTGCCGTGTGACCTACAGCAGTACACACATAGAATACTACAAGCATTACTACTGCTCAACAATGCATTGTTACAAGATAGCTATTTCCACTATATGCATTAATTACACTGTAATTCATACAGTACAGGTACTACATACGCTGACATACTACATGTTATACATACCGTCTTAGTAATCGGAGGTGTTATTAACTAGTGTAATACTCATTTTGGTTTGTCTTTCTGTGTTTTGTGCTGTCTTACAGGTAGATGGTTTGAATGTGTGACAAGGCAACCTTTTATAGTTACAGATCAGTAACATGTGCTATCCTGATGACCAAATGGTGTTCCTAAGTAGCTAATTACATGCACATCAGCTGTGCTGCTACTGCCTTAGCCAATACCATGGCTACAGTGGAGTATAACTGAGTACTCCACTTGGGCATTGTCCCTTTGCCTTACTTGTGAGGAAGACAGTGTGGAAGTTTTATTTGGAATCTATTGCAACAGCTGTATGGAGATGATCAGTAGTATATTGTGTGCAATGCCTAGAGGATTTGGTCTAAATGTGAGTACTGCTGTTATATTAATGAACATTGCTACTTGTGCAGGGTTTGTCTGTACCTAATACTTCTGCATATGTTTCAGTCTGTCCAGGTTGTTTGACTAGCTCAAGTCTGCATAGCTATGCATATAATGTTAGGGGGTTTACAGTGTGCTTACCAGACATATATAGTTTGGTGCTACTGTGTATCATACTGTGCTAATAATCAGTATTCGGTAAAACTTCCTGGCGTACGAACCATTCAAACCTCTAAAACAGGATTAGTTCATACAAACCCTGTTACATCAGCAGCTGTTCAATTGTATAATGGCAACTATTTCACATAGGGCCATGTTAGTATGTCTGTGTCCAGGCAGATGTTGTACAGTAGTTGCATAATTGGTTATGATGTAACAGTATGTATTGATGTAATTATTTAGGTTGTGGGGTAGATGTTGGTGGGTGTGCATAGCACATGCAGGTGTGTAGGAACCCCTTTTATACAATGTCTATATGTGTGTGGGTGTCCTTTCCCTATGTGAACACCTATCCCTTAGTGGACTAATACTATGGTAATTGCAGACTGATTCATTAAGGCACTATTAAATGCTTACTGTATAGCATGCAGATACTGTTAGTCCTTGAATCCTTTTGGAAATACATCGGAATGTAATAAAGTTTTGCAAAATGAGTTGTCTGTGTAATTCTGTCATGGATATTTGCAGTCATTGCAGTTGTGTTGGTGACTGTGTCCATAGAACATATTTGTAATAGTGTATTGACATATACTCCTGATATGCTATGTTCATATTGTTTGGGGGGGACAAAATGTGTGATTGCTATGGTCCATGTTATACTCAGATATGAGCACTTTGGATGCTCTCTACAGACATGTATGTATGTGTATATCTATATATATATCTGTGTGTGTGTGTGTGTGTGTGTGTGTGTGTGTATGTATATAGATATATATATATATATATATATATATATATATATATATATACATGTATATATATATATATATATTTATATGTATATATATATATATATATATATATATATATATATATATATATATATATATATATACATTATTGCATACGTTTATCTGTACCTCCATAGATATGTAGATGTTTTTAACCTATCTATATATCTACATATATATGTAGACCTGTATATATCAACATGTCTCTATGTATCTCTCTCTCTCTCTCTCTCTCTCTCTCTCTCTATATATATATATATATATATATATATATATATATATGAGCATACACCTTTAATTGGGTACATGGCGGATTGTCCTATTTCAACACATTCCTCCCTTTTGTGTTTTAATCTATCTGCATACACAACTGGGATAGGTACATCCCAGGTAGCTTAGTGTTAGGTTACTCTGAGTATGGAGTACGTGGTTGCGGGTTCTACTTCTGGAAGGTGTTATTATTTTACCTGTCAGAGTAGGCACTGGTAGGGAAAGTGTGAATAACGCACAATTACGTGGTTGTGAGCAAGTTTGCCCATGGTCTGCACGACGTTAAGCAAAGGTCAAACGTATGAAGCGCTTCTCCGTTTACCGTGTTTCAGCTCCGCTTACCATCACGCAAACATGTGCAAACCCGTTTACAACTGCTTAAGAGTGCTTTAATCCACCTGCATCCAAAAGCCCTTATTCTGGCCCACAAAATAACCTAAAAGCCCTTGCAGGTCTTGAACCCGGGACCATGCACACCACAGTCACTGATTTTACCACTCAGGTGTCTGAGATATGCATGAATGTTATGGTGTTTAGAATATACATTGTACTACAGACATTCCACACTACTGAAAACAAATGTGACAGTCAGTTGGTGTATATATGTCTGATACATGTTAATGTTAATATGTTTGTGAAATTAGGTGTTGCAATGTGACATGACAGGGTATATTATGAATGAGAAAGGTTCTTGCTTTGTGTCCTTTTTATATTGTCCCCGTACTTCATGTATGCCCCTCCAGTTCACTTATTGGACATCCGACCCAGGCCCTCCTTGATGCATGATTGCATTACCCTTTATTCCTCCCCACCCCAATCTTAACATACACAACAACCACCCCTTCTATGGTGAATTAGGTTAATATTAATTGTTATAATACCAGAGCTGCATGTGTTTTGTGTACACTCCAATTCTTGAGTGTGTTCATAGATGTTTATATATATGGCTATTGATGTAAATGTATGATATATATATACATATATATATATATATATATATATATACACACATATATATATATATATATATATATATATATATATATATATATATATATATATATATATATATATATATATATATATATATATATATATATATATATATATATATATATATATATATATATATATATATATATGTGCAGACATCACTGACATATATATATATATATATATATATATATATATATATAAATATATATATATATATATATATATATATATATATATATATATATATGTATATATATTTTGTATTAGTTTGTAACAGTAATACATATATAGACTGGAGTGTGTTGGTTCACAAACTATAGTACATTGCAATGTACTGTACATATGTACGCAAAGTGACTGTCCCATTTGTGATCATTACAGTGAAATGCATATGGTATAAGATGTAGTCTCAAGACCATGAAACATGTGTACACCTTGGATGGCTTAGTGGTAAGTCCCATGACTATAGTGTGCATGGTCCAGGGTTTGACACCTGCGATGCTTTACAAATGTTTTTTACTGCAGAATAAGGCTCATTTAAGCAGTTGTAAGCATGTTTAAAAGTGTTTGTGTGACATTATAGCAGCGGTTAAACACAGTTAAACAAACTTTGCAATGTATAACCTGTGCGCGCAAACACGACCACATCCGCTAACTACTCCTGATATGTACATGTCAGTGACGTAACATCTCACTATGTGCTGACATAACATTACATTCTCTGTTGACTGTACTCTCTGGCACACATGGGTTTATATGGATGTTTCGAATGTTTATTATACAGACGATTACAACCTATATATGCAAGCTGTGGTTAAGGTATACTTTTGCACATGATAAACATCCCTGCCTTTATCGGGATTGTAACTTCGAATGCACAGATACTATGCAGATGCTGTAACCATTACACTGTTGACATTAACGTTGCTTCTGCCTATTTCCTATTTAGATGATTTATTTGTGTAAGCTAGGCTAAGCAAAGGGCTGAGGCCCCCAAACTCACTGAGCTTCACGTACTCTTGAAATAACAACATATAACAAATGTACTGTGAGACAATACTTTACATTCCTAACTACATTAGGCATACTCCCTCACTGACACACTTCAAGGGAAACCTTGTTGTCTGAATGGGTAACAGACTGTACACCCCTGGGATCATGTGTCCCAGAACCATACAGCCAGGGGGTGGGGGAGCCTGTCCAGCTTGATAGCTGCAAGACCTGTTGGGGGATTTGAATGGGGTTGAATTGCCACTTAAACATGCCTTCTTCAGATCACTAAGTGCCCCTATCACCCTCCACAACCCCAGTATTCAACAGCTTCCAGCAACTCTGCCTGAAATTGCTTCATTGGCTATGCTTGACAGAGGCTCAGTTACTTCATCAGTCATGTGGGGAAGGCCAACACACTGTAGCTATGCTTCTAATTGCCCTGGGCAGATAGGTAGTAGGCTATCTGTGAACCTCAAATGTGCAGGCCATCACAGCCATAATATGTGAATAAACATACATTCAGATCACAATATACAGTGAGAAATCAACATGTAGTCAGGAAACAGTTGAGTACAGCAAGAACACACAGAACACTGATACTTAGTCACTCCAAAAGCCTATCTTGGAAGTTAGAAGACTTGTATAAGTTTAAGGCTTTCTATTGCTTACCAGTAGGGGAGATGAAAAATAAGCACAGATGGGGAACGTGCATGCAATGATACAATACCGGCCTATGTGTCAGACTTAGGCTTTGGAATACTGGCCAAGGCTATTGGCACCCCCATGGTGCCATATTTAGGAGAGTGTCGAAGGTGGATACCAGCTCCGAAAACAGCACAATAGCAGATTCAATGAGGATTATGCTACTCAACACCAGGGGTTGTGATCACAACATGCATATACTCACAGCACTCCTCAGGATGGACAGCATCAACATCTGTGCATTAACTGAAATCTGTCTTAAGGCTCCTTAGAGCACACCAGCACCACCAGACTACAACCCATACCACACATTTCAGCTACAGAACATGGACTGACAGACATGGAGGGGCTGTATCCATATTCATCATGGATACCTATGCCTCCAGGTTAGTGGGGCAGCATGATACCTCTGTGATCATCCATATGCAGCTAACATCAGCCACAACTACAATGTGGAATGTGGCCTGCTACAGATGACCCTCCATGACCCAGGACCTCCACTCCACCTACCTGCAGACAGTGGAGAACATGACAGTCCTAACACACACCCTAGCATTGATCAATGTCAACTACAATACCATTAACTGGAAAACGTACTCTGGTACTCACTTCCAGGCCCAGCGCTTCCTGAAATGTATCACATCATATGCCCTGTATCAGGTGGTAACCTCCCTAACGTGGGGTGGAAACTACTAGCTGTGGTCATCACCAACATGTGCAACAGGTGCACCACAGCGGAGGTTAACCGGTCACTGGTTAGATCTGACCATGAACTAGTCACTGTTTCCACAAACTAGCATCTCCCCCACTCATGGATATTACAGTGTATACCTTTCCTACAGCTAAATTTACACTACTAATGACAGGGGTGGGGGGTTGCACAACCCACACACTAAGGGGAAACACTGCTCAAGATACAGACAGATTTACAAATGCAGTCTATAAGCACCTACATGGAAGTATGGATCGTGCCATCACTGGTAAACCAAGACACACTCCTTCTAGACAAGGACACCAGTCTGGTGGACCTCTGCAATAAACAGGCTATTTTACAAAAGTAGGACAGTGTTCCAGACACACAGCAAATCCCATGAAGGGCAGACATTCATGACCACTATTAGTATGATACGTAGGTCCCTCATGACATCATTCAAGGCTAACATCAGCAGGAGAATACGCAAGGATTAGAAAGATAAACACAAAGACTTCTTTGGCTATGTCAAGAATCTACATGGTGACACACAGATTTGCACTGCGCCGGTGAAATATAGCACAAATTATGCTGACCCTACTGATATCGCCAACATACTTGCAGATATATTCAGTGCATACTTCACCCCCTAAAGAGCCGACAACACTACCCGAAAGGTACAGTATCCCAACCATTAGAGACACACAGGTGGAAATGGCCCTCTCTAACAGCAAAACACAGCATCAAAGAGAAAAATGTTGACCCAGACTGCATCTTGCAAACTGTACAAGACAATCCCCCCCCCCACCTAATTAAGCATTCCTACCTCAGCATCTCCACAGGCTACATTCCCATACAATGGTACATGGCAACGGTTATTCCACTCCATCAAGTTGGAATCACAACTGACCATGGTAACTACCACCCCATAAGCCTGACTAGCCTGGTCTGCAATGGTATGGTTCGCATCCTCAGGGACTCATTAACAATGACATTGGTGATCTCTGAACATGTGACCCAACCCAGGTCAGCTTGGTTGAGTGCAGTTCATGCCTACTGAACCTGTTTGACATCTTACATACAGTCACCAAGACGTTAGCTCTGACAGGGGAGTTGGCTCACACATACTACTTGGACCTCACCAAGGCTTTTGACACCATGCCACACTCAGGTATTATTGATAAACACACCAGCCTGTACATTCACCCATACATCACAGGTTGGGTTCTCAACGGGCTTACACACAGAACCCAATTGGTATGACTAGCGGTCTCCAGGTCCAACTCTTGAACAGTCATGACTGGTGTCCCACAGAACTCAGTCCTGGGAGCCCTACTGTTTGGCATATACATCTCAGATGTACAGGCAAACACAGGTGGACTACGGCAGACAATGTTTGGCAATGACTACGAACTGGGAGCCATGATTGATAGTCCAGCTGACACAGACATCCCTCAAGGGGCCTCACAGAGAACGTCACAGGGTGCCAATGACATGGCCGTCAGCCATGCGCTACTAACTGCATGGTCATTCCATTGTGGGAATTGGCACCCACATATTAACACATAAGTGGCAGCCAGTTTAATACAGATGAGGTAATGGGGTATCTGGGGACTAAGGCAGATAGTGATCTCCCCTTTGACAATCATATCTCCACAGTAGTTAGGACATCCTTCTATGTAGGCCATCTGATTGCTAAAGGATTCTCATCTAGATATACTGAGGTTATAGTGCCCCTTTACTCATCATTCATCAGTCCCATCATAGGGTATAATAACCCATGTGAGATGTACCTCAGAGGACACGTCCAACAGCTGGGGGGTCCACGAATGTACCTTGCCAAGGGGAATACTGGCCACCAACATATGGCCTATGCAGCCAGACTGAATAAACTCCTGCTTTACTCAGTGGCATCTCGTTTACCCAGAGATGATCTCCACTGGCCAACACAGCCATGTTGAACTCAGGCTTGATAGATATAATCCACCTATGGGAATCCATGTCACAGTGAGCCACACACTGTAGTGAGCTGAACCTTGCCACAACAATAACTGGAAGATGCTGCAGGGACAGCTTCCTATCACAGATACTCCCTATACTTTGGAACAACATCGCTAACTACATTATACAGAGCCCCTCACTAACACTCTGCAAGAGAAACCTTGAAGGGTGGATAGGGAACAGTAGATGCACCCCAGGGATCCCACCATTGGCTCTGCTCCACAGAGGGACAGTTAATGAATCAATGGGGTGTCAAAAGCTGACACATTTTGGCTGGCCTTATAAATGTGCTCTGGCAGTTGGCCAAGTACCTACCCATGAATCTGTACATACAGTATCTGCATATGCTGATAGCTTAATTTACTGTTTAGGTGTTGACTTACCTTGCGCCAATGGCTGTTGTGAGTGCAATAGTTGAGGGCTGCATATGTTGGATGCACACAGTAGACTGCCTATACATGACAATTTACTGGTAGTCTTGTGTGTGTGCCATCCAGTTTTACTGTGTGTGCAGGTGGAGAAAGGTGTCAGTCCCTAGGTGCCTACACTCAGTGTGTGTGCTATATGTTCCCTCTTTGCCAAGGCATGGGCATACTGGGCACACCTTCATCTGCCTGCTGGGGCTGGCTCAGGGTGTTCGTGGTCTGAGTACCTCTGTGCCTGTAGGGCCTTGGTAATGGTGGTGGGCTGTGAGGGCCTTCACCATTCTGTCCCTGCTGCAGCTGTTTCCGCAGGACTATATTGTGCAGCATGGCACACACTATGAAGATGTGGACACATGTGTCTGGAGAGTACTGCAAGGCTACACCAGATATGTCCAAGCAATGGATTTGTGATTTCAGCATCCCAAACACATGCTCTATGATGATTCTGGTTTGTGCGTGTGCCTCATTATGGTGTTCCTGCATGGGTGTGTGTGCATTGCTGATGGGTGTCATTATCCACAGTTCCAGGGCATAGCCAGCATCCCCCACCAGGTGGCCATTTGGGATGTCCCCCCTGGCAAATAACCAATACAGCTGCGAGGCATGCCAGATGTGGGAGTCGTGATAGCTTCCAGGGCTGCCAGCATGATAATGCCCTGGGCATTGCACATGACCTGGCAGTTGATGGACGGGTATCCCTTGCGGTTTATGTAGCACCTACCCTGTTGACTGGGTGGTGACTTGATGTGTATGTGCATGCAGTCTATTGCACCCAGTACCTCAGGGTATTCTGCCACACGGTGGAAGAGATGCATATTGCCGGCCAACTCCTCCTGCATTCGGGGGAAGTATATGTGCTCATTGGCATGTGGTAACATGGCATCCAGGAACTGGTGTAGTACTCTGGATGCTGATGCCTGTGAGATCCCCATGATATCCCCAGTTGGTATTTGAAAGGTACCTGTAGCTAGTATTCCCAAGCTTACACATACCTTTGTATCCACTGGGATGGGTTCCTCTCTGTTTGTTCTGGCTCTGAGGCATGGTCAGCACAGCTCCACAAGTTGTTGTAGGGTGTCCCTGTCCACCCTGTAATGCTCTACTATCTCCAGATTATGTAGCCCCTGGTAGGTTACCCTCAGTCTTAGCACTCTCCTCCTCCTCTGGTGCCTGCAGTGGTCATGTGCATCATACTCCACACCACCTACAGTCTCCAACACATGCTGGTGCATCAAAGCTATGGCTGCCCCTAACACATACATAATAAAAGTTCCCCATCTCTATACACCACTGGTGCAGAGTGTATGGGAATACACAAATGTGTGTGAGGTTCTTTCACACTTTATAGTATTGTGTTGTGGATGCTGCTGATGTAAGTGGGTGTGTATGAGCTATTCCAGCTGCTGCATGTCTTAATTATGGGTTTTGCAATGAGTACTCCAAGTGTGGGGCCTTTACTGTGGAGATCTACTTGCCTGCCTTGATTAATCTGTTGCCCTTTAATTCACTTTTAGATTTGGATCCCCTCCCATTATCAGGCTTCCATCCACCTGCCATCTTTCTTGTTTTGTACTTTCCCTACCCAGTCATGGCAAACTGTGCCTTGTAGTTGATATACTGCATATCAGGTTTGTTCTGCTTTGACACTTTGCTGTTTTCTTTGCAGTACAGCCCTTCTCCTTCCCTATTCTGCAGGTAGTGGCTTGCAGCCTTGTTAGCTGTTGTCAATGGCCCACTGTAGGCTCCGAGGTGTTAATTAGTCATCTGTACTCAAATTTCACTGCTGCAGCATTTCCTTATTTCTTTCCTGTATCCTTCCTGTTTCAGCTGCAGTGCATACCGCGCATACCCATTTACCGGGTTTACATGCGTTTTCATCTCCGTTCATATGCATACTCAGTTACCTTGTGTACTCTCAGCTAAGCATAGATATGGGCAATTCAACACACCCCTATCCTGCAGCTTTGCCTAGCTAGGGGCAGACCAGTTTAGCAATGCTCCAATGTGCTTACAGCAATGGCTACACACCCCTCCCTTGATGTCATCTTTATCTCAAGGGCTCACCTCGGTGTTATAACGCTACACTGTGAGGTGCATCCTTACACCAGCATGGAATCTGCGATTCACTATTACTCCTCTCATTTGCATGGCATTGCCTACTAATTCCTAGCTATTGCGCATAACACTGTCACTGCCCCTTAGCAACCCTTGCACCATGAGTATGGTGTAGCATGCCTGCCATTGACTATTATGGGGAAATCCTGATATGTGTTTCATTGCAAATGTATTCTATATTTTTATATATTCCTTGTGATCCCCTTTGCGCACCGCTGCCCTGTGCTTCCACGTCGCAATAGTGGGACTATATATATTAAATGTTAATTTTATATTTTGTACATTTTTTTATGCCAATGGCTATATATTTAGCCATTGACATATATTAACCATATAATACATGTGTTTGAATGGCTGTCATGGCTCCGATTTTATGTTTGCAAAAATGTAAACCATTTTCTACGGTTTACATTTCTGCATGCTTACACTATGCCTGCACCACTTCCTGAATCGCTACATACCTTCATTTGCATGCTACACTGTTGCACATGGGGTAATTAGCATACAAGGCTCAGGAGTTGTGCGGGCGTAGCATACGCAGGTAGTGCACGTTGGAACAGCTCGTAACTGAATCGCTCGGCGGCCTTCTTTGGTGTTAGAACGCCAATGCTATGCCTGCACCTAGTCAATCTTCATGAATCCCGGGAGTGGTCTGTGCATTGTTGCATAATCTGGCATTGTAAAAGCTGCCAATGCAGTATGAAAACCTCCCAGCATTGACAAACGCAGCAGTAGGACTAACAATGGAAGAACAGGTTGTAGTAGTCTGGGAATGAGTAAAAAGCAGTAGTACATCATATGAAGAAGAAGTAGGTGTAATACATTGCAATGCACTGTGACACTGGCATAAATGAGATGTTTGGACCACAACTAAAGACCATAACATGGACAATACAGAATAAAATGACATCTGCATTGTCACATCCAGCCAAAGGCATTGTGTGTGGACTGTCCAAAATGTGCATCAGATGTAGCCATATTAATGCAGGTTAATTGATGTACATGCCACTGATGTGGTTGTGGGCTCAAAGTGACAGGAAACAGAAACCCTATTGTTTGGGGTAGGGCCATGGGAGGTGACACAGGTTGCCACATATTCTGAGAGGAGGATGTGGGGTGTCAGTGATCACATCTTGCATTGTCAATGGTTCAGCTGCTGCGTCATGAATATTGGTGAGGTCCACTGTGGTAACTTTCAGTAGTGGAGGTTGATATAGCCCACATCAAGGAAGGCATATAACTTTGGAATTGTGTACAAGCACAGTATGATGAGTCCCATGTGAAGACCCTAAAGATCCTCATCACCTATGATCCACATGATGGCCAAGAGCAGATATGGTGCTATCTTGACAACAAGGTATAAGGAAGAGGTAGAACTATGAGAATATTAATGAACACTTGTTGATACCCAGATGTTGAGCCTAAGGAGCACTTGTACCAGTGATCTGGATACTGCTAACTGTTAGGGACAGAAGGCTGTCTGTCCATAGCTAACAGTGGCAACATGCTCACGCCACTTACACCAACATGAGAGGTTCTGAATGTAACACATAGGTTCATAGGTTCATAGGTCTGTAATAAGCTAATGGCCCTGGAGCCTTTACAAGCCTAGCCCATAGAAGTGGCTTGGCATCATGCCACCTGAAGTTAGTTCCCAGTACCTCTATCAAGTAGAGCTACTGGAGTGATCCCCAGGGTGAATTTTCTATTTTCCATCCACTCATCAAGATTTTTCTTGAAGAGGGTCAGTGAGGTGCTCTACTTGACATGTATGGGAAGTCTATTCCAGAGCATGGGTATTCTCTGAGGTATGAACCTGTCCCTCCAGCATGTTCTGTTGATTGTGGTAATGAGGTTTAGGTCTCTGGAGCATGTGGTGCAGAGGAACTGGGATTTCTTTAGATGTAGCATTTCTAACAGAGCTGTGTTAGACATGGCTTTGTAAGTCAAGCAGAGATCGCCTCTTAGTAGATGATATGAGACAGAGAATACCTGGAGTTTTTTGAGGCTGTCCATGTAGGACATTTTTAAGGCATAGGATCCTCTTTGTGATGTACTTTTGTGGCCTTTCCAGCTATTGCATGTGTGTAATGAGGCACATGCCAAATGGGGCATAATACTCAATGATTGGCCTAATGAGGGAAGAGTAGAGAGATGATGACCTCTTTCTTCCTGGATGCAAAGCCTTGGTAATGTGATGTGGCACATAGAAGGTAACTTTCTGACCACAGTGGTAATGTGATGTTCGAAGGAGAGGTTGCTGTCAACCTGTGTCCCCAGATATCTAATAACACATTCAGTGTTCTGTGGGCTCTCGTCAATGTGGTAATTAGTGGGAACTGAGTTTTTACCAAAGGAGATAATGATGCATTTTTTGGCATTAAGCTTAAGGCCATGGTTTTGACACCAGTCATTGGTCTCAGTGAGGCCTTTTTGTAGGATGTCTACATCACTTGGAGAGTTTATAATGGCTCCCAGTTTTCATTCTTCTGCAAACTTGGTCAGCCAGAGTCCCTCTGTGTTGGCCTGGACTTCTGAGAAGTAGATGCCAAACAGGAAAGGACCCAGGACTGATCCCTGTGGGACTCCACTTGTGTCTGGTCAGCAGTCTGACTTGGAGTCCGCTACTTTCACAATGGCAAGTATAGGCATTGTGGAGGGCAGATGTGTCTCAATGAAGTATTTATGGAAACAACAATTGATGCCCAAGAACTGAGCATGAAAAACCTGTCCCCTTTCCCTATACTCCTGCCACTGTTTATGTGGTGTATATCATACATGCCACTAAGTGCACTCACCATTTCCAAAATGCACTTGTCACCATCTCTCTTTGAGTGAATTACTGAATTACATATCCACTGTGTTATACCTAGATCAGGAACAGGAGTCGAGTTATGTCCCCCTTTCTGTCCTCTGTGGTGTGTCTACTCATGTCATAGGTACTACTCATTTCATATGTTGTGCAGACAGTGGATCCAAGAGGAGTTTGGTTGGCATTTACAGTTGCAGTGTACCAACCATACACCAGTCAGATCTTGGATATAGTCTCTACCTCCATAGGTTCCTCTAATTTACGGGATATGGATAAGCTCTTTTCAAGTGGTGTTGCACACAGTGACACTGTGACATCACGCATTCACATATGCATTTTGTCATCATCAGCAAGTGCAGTGGCAGTAACAGCCATAAACACGATACCTTTTTCAGAATTCACACATATACCTATGCCCCCAGCGACATGCACAATGATGGATATCAGGATATGTGAATATTATGAAGATTTATATAACTTGAAAAGTTGGTTGTCGCATTTGCAGTCCAGACGTACCAAAAAGGTCATAAATACAGAAAGTTCTAGTCAAATTAATCCTGTCATACATGCAATGCATTTTATCATATGAACATGTACTAGCAATACTGATTTGGTGCATCCCCAACTGATATTTAGGTGTTTATTGATAGTCCAGCTTCCACATCCAAGCCACCCTGATATGAGGGAGTACTCTACCTCCACAGACAGTGACACCAGGAGCTTGGCTATCTCTGAGATTTTTCTGTGTTAGTGGCCTAACCCCATCCCCTGTAGTGGACCTGTCACATGAAACAACTTTTGCCTTGTTATTACCACAGAAAATCACAGTGAATACCTTTATTTACTCCCTATTGTTTAGACACATTATTGCCACCCACAGTCTTCTATTTTGCACAATTTCCTATCACCTCGGCTCTTAATATCTTGTTTGTGTCACATTTACCAAAGATATTCATACCATTTGTCTGTAGTACAGGTGGCAGCACCTCTGTGTCCCGAATTCTGAGCATTCCAGCAGATGACACCATATCAAGAGCCCATTTCAAAGACTGTACACCTGTAGATACACATCTGTCAGTGGGTGTGTCAGAAAGTCTATAGAAGTTATCTACCTTTGGCCTAACCAGCTGGATTACAGGCACCTGGACTGCTCTGCACATTCTGCCATGTACATACTGCACCAGTAGTTTTGGGCACCTTCCACCCCTTTCTGTATCTGCCTGTTGGCCTCCTATATTACTTATACATGTCTTGTAGCATGTAACTTACAATAGATTGCTATGGATACCTGTATGTACAAGGGGCATTTTGTCCTTTGTGTCCTGTCCTTCCCAAAGCACAAAATGCCCATAATTTGCCTACCACTTAAGCAAAACAGGACAGTGCTATGCTGTTTGTCGTTTCCCCACTCACATATTCCCCATAGTAATTGCGTCACTGTCACTGACTTACACTGCAGGCGCTGATTACAATGTAAGGTATACTATATGGTTATTCTTCTTCCTTATCTTTTTGCATCAAATCCAAAGAGTTACCATACAGACTATTGCATTCCATATTGCTTTTATCAGTGGTCTTGTGCAAAATGGCATTCATACTTTATAACACACTAGTAAGGACTTCATAGCATGGTACTAATGCTCATGGGCAGTTGATAAGCACTATCTTTGAATACACAACCCAAACCCAATGTGTTACACATAGCAGCTGGATGTAGGCAAGCTTAACAAGCCTCGCTGTGAGTATGTGACAGCTATGCTCATGCACTCAGCTGGTATGTGCTGATTTGGTGGCACTGCACTGCTGGCTACTTTGCATATCAGGTAATGTCTGAATATTCATTCATGTATACATGGTTACTATTTTTGTTCTTTGATCAGACCTTAGTAATTTGCCATGACTGCATAAAATGTGAAATGCATAGTTCTAGCTTGTTTTGGTCAAAATCCAAGATTTTCTTGTTCATCCTGCACAGCTGTTTCAGGGGGGCATCATGAGATCTACTTATCTGCTGAACAAATAGTAAATATGTAAATGATGGATCATTGTAGAAAGTGGTTATTTGCCATGAGCTTGTCAGAATGGTTAGTGATTCTTCTTACATCACCTGCTCTGGTGAGAAGACCTAATTTTCTATATCCTCTTTCATTCCAATTCATGGCTGGGTAGATTCACTGCTCTAGTGACACTCTTCAGGCCATCTGGATGACCACAAGTGTTTTTATTGTGTAGTGAGCATGCATGAACTCACTATGTCTCTCTAGCTTACCTTGGTAATGTCAGTCACCTCATTCATTCACCCTTGTATAGTGCTAGATGTCCACTCATTCATTAACCCTTGTATAGTGCTAGATGGCCACCTGACTTGCCTAGCACTGCACCTCCTGTATGTTGGTGCCTCAGTTTTGCTACGCAATTCTTCCATTGGTAGGTTAATGCTATGCTTACCTTCATTCATATGCAGGCCACACCATGGTATAGATTATAGACCATTTAATCGTTGGCATCGCTTATATATGAATATCAGCAAAATCTGCATTATTTTCCCTACTAATAATGTTCTCAATGTTTCATAAGTGATAGCAAGTTATTTTAAGTGTCAATAATAATTTTGTTAGTGTTTGGATTCCAAATTCTTATCATTGAAGTCATTGGTCACCACTGTAGACCTTTAGGAATTATATAATAGGATTACAGATTCACTGTTTCATAAAGCTACAACAACCATGTGGTATAAATTCTGTTAGTATTTCATATTTAGAGGTTTGCCTATATCCAGAAACATAGAATCCTGTTATTTGTACATTCGATTTAGTAACATTTCGATCATGTTTCTCTTTAGCTAATTCACTGTTCCATTATTCTGTTTTATTTCTACACCAGGTTGTAATTCTGCAAAACAGATATAATTTCAATGAATTCCATATTTTATTAACCTTGTCAATATTAATTGACAAAAAACATTTCTAATTCTTTAGCCATTTTTACAATTCAGTCATCAACAAATATAACAACAACCCTCTTAACCTTTGCTAACATTCATTAACTAATTATTAAAATAAATAAAATGCATTATGTGATAATGAAACTCAAAAAGAGTGAAGAAAGGTACCAACGGTAACTGGAATCCCCAAAAAAAGTACCTCAAGACTGGAAACACACGAGGTGCTGTTATAAAAAAAGGCTTAATTCAAAAATCCACGAGTATGCAGTGATTTTAACTTGTATATTTTTGAATTAATCCTGTTTTTATAACAGTAACTCATGTGTTTCCAGTCTTGAGGTACGTTTTTTGTGGATTATGTGAAAATGAACATGAAAGTACTTTAAAGGACTAACATTTGGTACTTACATCATTTGAGAAAACACTTATGTCAGTACTCATTTGAATCCCAAAAGCATATGAATAATATTTAAAAAAATAAGAATTTGAGGTCTGAAAACTTATACTAATCTCTTAAATTCTTCTGACTTATCCAGTTCTGAAGCTTATGCTAAGCATGAATATTGGATTATTGCACTCATGGGTAACACAATTAATCTCACCATCTAAATTTAATTTTCTTTCATCTTCAAGGATTATTTAATAACATGTTTAGAAACTACCTAAAGTATGTTCATGTTCATTGCATCATTCTTTAAATTATTCCTTTAATCACATGACACTTCTTCTAGATTATTGTTTAGTATGTTCTAAATATAAAAGTGGAAAATACTTTTTGAAATTGTTACAATATTTCACTATGCTAATATGCACATTTTAAAATATGAAATTCTCAGCCAGTACTTAAAACATGTAACTTTAGTTGTGATACAACAACACATGAAATTATATTATAGCAAATAAAAGCTTATTATAGTTTGAAATCATCATATCCATGGACTTGCTAGGTCAATCATTAGAGCATTCACTATTCAAATTTTGGTAACAAGAATATATACAAGGACAACTTGAAAAGATCACTTATACTATAAGCTTTTTCCAGGGCCATTAACTAGTCCATTTATCATTTAGCCTTGCTGACTTTTTTATTGTATATTAGCAACGCATTCTTATGTGATCAAAATAAGATTTCAGTCCTTCACATATTTATTATCAATATGGAATCAGTTTATTATATATAATCTAAAATTACTATTTTAAGTCAATAATGATATTCTTTCTGCATATTTATATATATATATATATATATATATATATATATATATATATATATATATATGTATATCTAGGACGTTTGCTCGAATAAGCAAATGTCCGAATCCATAACAACCGAACACACTTTAACGAAAGCGCTTTTATTGAAAAAGCACTTTCATTAAAGCGTGTTACAAAAAAAAAACGCTACATTAACATTTTTGCAGGGGAGCTTCACCCCCCTGAACCCCCCATGTGGTGGGCTGTGCCCCCCACTTTAATATTCTCCCTCCAAGACCGCACTACAGTGGGGAAAGGGGAATTTTCCTTTACCCGCACCATAGTACAGCCTCAGCAACAGGCATACTTACGCGAAAGTGCTTCTTTGGTGAAAAGCACTTTCGCGTAAGTATGCCCGGCCATTTGGGTTTTGGACGTTTGCTCATTCGAGCAAACATCTGGAACCTATATATATATATATATATATATATATATATAGTTTCACTTCATAATCTCGAATTGCTACAATCTCGAATTTCAGCATTTCGAAACTATGAAGCTGAACCATTCACAATCCTGAAACCCACAATCATGAATCATACAATCACGAACATACATACATACACCATACAACATATAACACACACACCATTCTACCCACGGCACAGAGACCACACAACCCTACACTACATGTAAGCAGGGGGGAAAGCCCACCGGCACCCCCCCACTTATATATACCAACTCCAAGATCGCACATAACAAAAAAAAAAAAAAAAAAAATCACACCACGGCATTCTACACTCACTCGCACACAAATACAGATCACACATACACAAACACCAACAAATCCAGCACTCACACTCATACTTTTATACCTCCCTACCCTTACCCACACATACAACATACAAAAACACACACATACATTCACTCACCTTCAATTCCAGACACCATACCAGCCAAACACATCACGTAACTTACTGGAAATGCATACGTGCGGATTCGATATAATCAAATTCGCTCTTATGCACTTTCAGCATTCTAGATTTTCAGCTTCATGGTCTCGGAATGCTGAAATTCGAGATTTCAGCATTTCGAGATTACGAGATTATAAAGTGAAACCCTATATATATATATATATATATATATATATATATATATATATATATATATATATATAGGACTATTGAACGAAAGTTCAATAGTCTGAATCCACAATAACCGAACGCACTTCAACAAAAGCACTTTCACCGAAAAAGTGCTTTCATTAAAGTCAGGTCAAAAAAAACCCCAAAAAACAATATATGTTCTTTTAGGCAGGGGGCAAGCACCCCATGCACCCCCCAAATGGGAGGCTGTGCACCCCACACCTCCCCTACTTTTATATTCTTACTCCGAGGTCACACTACAGTGGGGAAAAAGGAATTATCCTTTAACTGCACCGTAATGCGACTCGCACAACCAGCATACATAACAGAATGTGCTGCTTTGCTGAACAACACTTTCGGATATGTATGTTCAGTGATTTGTGCTTTGGCAGAAAGTGCCATTGGGGATCTGTATGGATCCTATATATATATATATATATATATATATATATATATATATATATATATATTGCATTAACCTGATATTTCTAATAGAAGACTGATAAAACTCATTTCTCTCTGTAATAAATAAGCATATAAATAAAATCAGCCTCAGTCATAATAATATGATCCTGCATAGTGATCCAAACAGAACAAAACAGTGTTCAACGTTTTTGAAATTCCTGTCTCTCAAAGTTATAAATTATAAACTTATATATTTCATTTCCCCAAAAGGAGGAGACAGAATCCTTTAAATTATTATAAAAACTCAGAAGAGACATCCTTCATCCGTTAATAAGCTGAGACACCCAATTGTCATAACCTCAAGTGATTCAATCAGCTATTAAACTGGCATCATGTTTCTTGTATAAAACTCCAATAAAACTTTATTATCCTCCACAAACCTGTAGCAACAATTTCACATATGTATTGGAATACTTCATCATAGCCATCATGACGCCTAAGCAGTAAATCTCAACGACTGCTCAGTCCAAAAGAAATCATGTATACCCAAAATGATACCCAATGAAATTCTTCATTTTAAGCTAAGTGGATCACCTTTTAAACAGCTGTGATTTGAAGGCTAAAGGTGAAACATCTTTGTAAAGAGCAGGCCAAAGTACTATGTTGAACTGCACCTTTTCCTGATGCCTGTGTCATTATTTCACTGTCATGCTCATTAAGATATTGCAAGGAAAAGGTAAAGACTGCATGGTAACAAAGTTATTAACAAAAGTCAAAGTGCTACTAATGTTTAGCAATAATTAAAAAATCAAGTAACTTGCTTTCCAGATTAACTATTGTGTATTAAGTAGCTTAATGAATGATAGTGAGTTACTTTGCATATACTAGCATTCATTAATAAGAATGGCACATGACAGAGAAGACTAAATAGAAGTGGATCCCCTTTTTCAGCTTCAAAGAGTTAAATAATATGAAAAAAATAATAATATGCTAATGTAGTAAACAAATGCATTTTGCCTGGCTCATCTCATTTAAACATAAGAATATCTAATGCCTTAGCAAAACATAATATGATACATGTGTCTGATAATAGTTTTAAATTTAGTTTTGCAGGTGTTAAGACTTTAAGAGACGGTGATACTATAAATATTACTGATTGTGCAGAATATAGGTGTATCATAGAGCTGTGTGCAGCTGTTGATTCTGGTCCAAAATGAGATTGTTCCTTTGAAACAGGTTTTGAAGTCACCTTATTTTATGTTAATTGGGATTATCTATAAATGATTGTCTGATGCTTTTTATGGTCTGAAGAAGTGCCACTTTGGGCACAAGAATGTTTACCTTTTTCAATAAACTTTAAGTGTTATTGACAGTTGGCTTCTGGTCTATATTTTTTTTTTTGATATGGTAGTTTTAAAACTTCTACTGATAAATATTTAGCATTGTTGTAGAAACTTAAGTAAGCTATATTCATTTATTACTAGCATTGCTCTTTGAGAGGGTATTACATTTTAATTTTTTGAATCAACCACACATTTCCAGTTTTTCTTTTTCATATGCAGTTAGATACATATTTTCTTCACAGTTTAGCAATAACGTAATCTTTTGAGCAAGTGAGATTGCATCTTCCAAGGAGTTTAATGTTTTTGCACTTTCAGTAAGAAATACTTTAAATCTACTACCATATAAAAAGGGAGCTGTAATTTTACTTTGTTTTAATGCTTTTAACCAGTGAACAACAAACCTTTTATTTTTTTTTATTGTTTGTGAGCATAATTGTTACAAAATCGTAATGTGGTTTCCTGTTATAACTGATGAAGTTGACAAAGTGCATTTAAGAATGAGGTTTTCTTTTGATTAAAAAGCAACTTCACTTCGAGTTTGATGGATGCCTTGTTAATGGATTTTCCAGATGTGTATGTGATATTTCAAGAGAAAAAGATAGCATCTCTTCAAATTTTATTATCTGTACTATACAAGCTGTTACTTACTTTACCATGTTATATCTTTCCATCCAGTGAGGTATACCAATATTCCTAAGTTATATCATTTTTACCTGTTTTCCAAATCTTCAATTTTGTTAACATCTGGGTATTTTGTTTCAAAAGGCCACTTTGAGATCAGAAGCATTTAGATAAGTCTCAGTATCATATATGTTGCTTCAAGTGCTGCTGAAGTATAGATTCTGGCAACTCTGTTGCTCGGACCAGTTCCCTGTAATAAAGTCGGCATTTAATGAAAATTTAATTGTAAGTGATGAAGAAAAACACCATAAAAGCATAAAACACAATTTCTCCAAGAGGTTTTAGTAGTTGTATTAATTAGTTGTGAAAGTACAGTAGGCAGACATCTGCTATCTTCCCTGTCAAAACAGAAATGTGTCTGAGAAACACCTCAGAAGAGCTATCAGTTGTCTGCCATGATAGATCAACTACAAGTAAAGAGGAAAAATGTGCCTGAATAAATGAAAATATATACTGTTTTAAAACAGTTATACATACGTCACAAACTGCATAGAAGCTAGGGCCTCAGGATAAACAACCGGTTGGTTTGGTTGTGTACAGACTGGGAAACATGCTCATAATAGATCAGTACAAAATAGGATACATAGGAAAATGATAAGAGGAGTTATAGGGCCTCAGTGCACTTCGAAAAGGCTCTTTCATTCACACAGTAGTTGTGCAAGCATATTATAAGGTGACCGGAGTAATGTCATTTGAAGGCTTCCTGATAGTAATCCAATAATTTCATTCTTTTTTGTTTAGGCTACCAATCTTTGATCATGCAATTAAAGGATTTAACTAAAATCTACAGAATAGGTGTGCCATCTAGGCCCTCCACAATATCCATGAGGTTAATGTCATTTCTCCATGTACTATATTTTCATCATCAGCAGAGTGCTTAGAATGCAGACCAAAGGTGAATGCTCCAATAATATTTAAACACAAAAAAATGCATCTTAGTGCTTTTACCCAATGTACATCATGTATATATATATATATATATATATATATGGAAACACTTTATATACTCGAATTCCAAAGTGGAAAGGCTGAAACACTGAACACTCAGAAGCGTGAAATTCAAAATCTCACATTTTGGAGATGTTGAATTAGTGGTTCTGCTGTGTTCATGGGTTCAGGTAAGTGTTTATGCTTTAAGGGTTTTGGGTAGGGGCTGTAGTGTGTGTTAGTGTGTTTTGTTACTGTGGTGTGTGTGAGTGAGGGGGATGTAGCTTGTGTGGTGGTGTTTCATGTGTTTGTGTGTATAGTGCGACCTTGGAGTTAGTATATTTAAGTAGGAGGGATGTGGAACACGGCCCCCCACATGGGGGTGCAGGGGGGTTTGCCCCCCTGCTTGTAGTTAGGATTGGGTTGTGTGTTTGTTTGTGGGGAGGAAGGTGTATGTATGTGTATGTGTATGTGTGTGGTGTGTGTGTTGTATAGAAGTCGCGATTTTGAATTTCGCGCTTCTGAGTGTTCGGTGTTTTAGGTTTTCCACTTTATGGGCTCGAGAGTCTGAAATTCGATATTTCAGGATTTTGAGCATATAAAGTGAATATATATATATATGATGAAGTGCACTGGGGTGAAAGATACAAGTTTACTTTTTTGTGTTTAAATAGTTTGGAGCTCTTGCATCGGCCTACATTTAAATTCCTCATAAGTTTTTCTTTTAATGTTATTGAATGCAGTTTGTGGGTTACTTTATCTGCAATATTTTGAAATTATTTTCCTAATTTGCCCTAGGAAGTTCTGCACAACACTGAGCACTTTTGAGTTTTGAGGTCGGTACACTTGTAATTCACTGATGCGCATTGCTCTCTCCATTCAGTTGCGTTGCAGTAGTAGTCAGTCTTCAATGTGCTGACTTTTCTATGAATGAGCTGCACAGACTAATTTTGTCTTCGCCACTAGCTATTTTAACAATGACCATACCTGAAATACTGGACTTGATATTGTTAGAATCCCTCAAGGTGGTGTGTGAAAACTACTGAAAATGCTCAGGTAGCAAGGCGTAACTAGTAAGGTATTAGACGTTTGTCACTTCCCACTAAAATGGAACTGGATTTACTTTGGACTAATAATTCAGATAAAATAAATATAGTCACAGCTGTTTGAGCAGAGTGTTCACTAAACAGCCAGTTTTTTACATGATTGCAATATAGAGCACATGCAAATATTTTTATAAATACTTTCATAATTATATCTGGAAGCCAATGCAGCAATGTGTGGCATGCAGACAATCCATGTCTATTGGCATTTTAAAATGGCATGGTATGCCTTCCTAGGACAGTCATGTAGGGGACTAGTATGCCTATAAAGAAATTTTTGGAAGGAAGGTTTGGTCAGGGTAGAGAAATACTTACTTACTTACTGAAATAACTAAAATGCAATATTTAAAAGCTCAATATCATTCTTTATCAAGAACCCTTCAGAGAAAAATGGCAAAGGAACCAAAGTATCATGAGCAAATCACTAGAGATAGAAAGGTAATAGGATGGGAATAAGCCAATAATATATTTGGAATGCAGGTTAGTGATTGCCTTCCATATCAAGGATTGGTATAAGAGTATAGGCAAAGAGAAAGAAATAGGGGGTTCCTAAATGAAAGGCCAGCACTGGTAGAGTTTTTAGTAGAATCTAAAACAGAAGCTGCTGTTAAAAAAGGAAGAGTTAGTAGAGCATATAAAATATTGAACGATAACTGTAACATCAGATGCGGTTAGAAAGGTTTGGGAAGAGAGACTGGATAAGCAATTCACAAAGAAACATAGGGGATATATGTATGTCTCCAAATATGCAGACAAATCTAGAAGATTTAGGATTTTTACTTGGAAATGTTTATATAGGTATTTTTATACTGCAAGTAGACTCCAGATAATTTTCCTCAGGTGGACAACAAATGTTGGAAGTGTGATTGGGAAGAAAAAAATAATTGGGAGCATATTTTTTGGGAGTGTAATGAGATGGCAGACTTTAAAGATTCCCTACAGACTACTCTATCAGTGATACTGGGTGAGTAAATTGGTGGATCTAGGTAAATTATTTTCAGAGTTATGATACAATCAGAATTGCCTAGATATAGTAAGATCTTGCTGAGTCTAATTAATGTGGTTGCCAAGAAGCAATTAGTAGAAAATGGAAATAGAAGTCTAAACCAACTGTACTAGAAGTAGTAAATATAGTAACAAAGATAAAATAACTGGAAGAGGGATCTTTAGAAAAGGGTAGGAGCAAATTACATTGAAAAAATGGGAATTGTGGAAACAATACATACAGTTGAGGAATGAGATTTAAAAAAAGGCAAGATTTAAATGAGCCATGTAATGTGTGACTGACAGTGATTGGCTACGTTATAGTGATGTACAATGTTTCCAACTAAAATCATGTCAATGTTTCCAACTAAAATGATGTCAATACAGTTATAATAGACATGACATCTATCTAAGTATCATGTCATTCTATACTCTCACAACCTGTCCAATAATTTCTGTACATACTTCATACTATAAATCTATAAAGATCTTAAACTTCAATGTAACCATGTATATACATAATCACCTTTTAAAATGTTTACATTTTTTTCAATGTAACCATGAATATTGATTGTCATCTTTTGTACATGTGGAGCTTTTCTCCCCGGGCCTCCGCTGAAAATGGACATGTATCCAGTCGGAATCTCCCAGTTAACAAATGTAAAATAAAATAAATAAAAATAAAATAAATAGTTTGTGATGTATAATGCTTGCAACTAAGATTATGCCAATGTGGTTTGTTTTCATTTATATAAATGTATGATTGCATATGTCATAAGTGCTGATTTAATAAAGATGTTTCTTGTGTAAAAAAAAAGAACCTCTGCATGAATACAGTTTTGCAATTAATAGAGTCAGTAAACATTGATTCTGGTAGTCTATATTTCTGTGTTTTGAAATGTGGTTTTAATGAAACTGTAAGTCTGACTGTTAGAAATGCTTTGAAACAGCCTATGAAATTTTAGCTAAACACAAGCAGCACCTGGACATAAAACAGGATAACAGGACATCAGGCAAAAATAAGGCATCTTAATGCAAGGGTAGACTTTGAGTGTAATCTACAGGGCAATGCAAACCCTGCATGGATTTTGTATGTGTCCCTTTAAATTATAATACAGCAGGCAAAAACAAAGCTTATGTATTACAAGATATTGAAAAAAAAAGGATTGTGCTTTCTTCTGTTGACTAAAATGTAACCTGTCTTGTAAAATGTAAATAATTTGTGGCATTAATTTATGGATAACCATTTGTCTGTGTGCATTGCTTTGTTACCTTTTTATGAGTATACACATAGATACATAAAAGTTTCATCAAATGTAAATGAAATGTTATAATACTGCTCAATGATTTGCCGAAACCATAGCAACATGTGGAGTAGCAAATTAGGCCACTGCAATTTCTATGATTTTAGTTAAATGAGCCATGCTATTTTCCTGACATTTCCCAGCAAGTTCAACAATGATTATAGAGTATCTGAAAGTTAAGTATTGGCTGGCATGCATTAATGTGAGTATGTGCTGTATGTCAACATGTGCATTCATATGTGTGGTGTGTGCGTGTGTGTGCGTGCGTGTGTGTGCGTGTGTGTGTGTGTGTGTGTGTGTGTGTGTGTGTGTGTGTGTACATGAGAGAGAGAGAGAGAAAAACTGCACATCTTTAGGTGTATTTTATGTTATTTATCCATGAAAATGACACTGCATTGTTTTCTTCTCAGCTCCAAAATCCCTTTCCCACCAATACAATGATATCATACATTGTACACCTCAAAAAATAGATTCACAATTTTTAAGGATATAATATCATACCATTTTTTTCACATTTCTTTGTAATTGATGTCAACATAAGACATTTTGCAATGTTGTTTGTTTTGTCTGGGTTGCATTGCAGAATACATATTCAAGATGTAATACAGATTGCTTTTAGGAGCTATGATAGGTCTAGGAGTTCCTAACCATTTGGCTGTAATTGGCTGTGCTCTGTATCCCTAAGCAGATTGAAACATATGGGACCTGAAAAACTGCAGTGTGTGCACACAACAGAGTAGTACCGTGCTTGTATTACATAAAACTACCCTTCTCCACTGTTAGAATTAGGTCTTGGTAGTTGAATCTCTCAAGTCACAAAAATGCTGTTTCCTTTGAATTCTGTAGTGTTGAAACAAGTGCAATGTGTATCTTGCTTTAATAAGCTATTAGTTCACATTATTGTTTTCAATGTCTTTTGTACTTCTGCTTCTACTACATATATTTTAGTGTATCGTTCTGTAAGATCACTTGAATTGCTACAAAACTGCATCTAAGTTGTCAGATTATATCTCATGCAAATCCTGCTTCTTACTTTTTTATTGCATTTCTTGCCATTGCAGTCACTGAATTGCATTAATTCAATTGGCTCTGACTATTATAAACTTAAGTCATGCTAGTGCACTTTATCGGTTTTGGACAGTCTTGCAAACATGTAGCATTTCCATAAAAGCTGGGTCAGAGATCGCTCTATATGCAAGGCACAGATGAGCAGGCTGTATTATACAGAGTAAAGTGACAATGATTTCAGTCTGTCCCCATAAGACAGATCATGAAGACCCTGGATTTTCTTCATAAGGAAACTTTGTTTTCTCTACAATTGCTGCAGGTGTTTGGAAAGGAACATACTAAGGGGAGCATTATACTCTATATTATTTGCCTGATGAGGGAAGAGTACAGGGGGGTTATAACCTCTTTTTTTCTGGAGGCAATGCCCTTACTTATGAGATGAGCAATATAAAATGCCCTTCTTAAGACTGTGGAGAAATGGTGATCAACCTGTGTGCCCAGAACTCTCACCACTGACTGTGTGCTTAGTGTATTGCTATTGATGTGATAGTTTACAGGAACATATTCTTGCCAAAGAAGATGACAATGTCTTTTTTTGCATTAAGTTTAAGACCATGACCTTGGAACCAGTCATTAGTCTGTGTAAAATCTTCTTGCAAGATGTTGACATCACTAGGGGTTTCAATGATTGCTACCAGTTTGGAGTCATCATAAAACTTTGCAAGCCACAGTCCTTTAGTTTTAATCTGCACTTCAGAGAAGCAGATTCCAAACAGTAGGGGGTCCCAGAAAAGAACCCTGTGGAACACCACTGGTTACGGGTCTGATTGAGGAGGTGGAGTCCCCTATTTTGACCGTATGAGTTCTATCAGTGAGCATGCTTACAACTCACCTGGTGATATATGGGTTGATACCCAGCTGTGTGAGTTTATGTATGATACATGAGTGGAGGATTGTGGCAAAGGCCTTGGCTAAGTCTAGGTAGGCCATATGCACAGATTTGCCCTCATCTAGGGCTTTTGTGACTGTCTCAAAGAAGTCCAGCAAGTTTAACAGGCATGATCTCCTCTTAACAAAGCCAAACTGTGTGAGGTCAAGCATTTCATGATTTCCTATATTTTTGTTAATAAGGTCCATGATTGGCACCATTTATTGGTTCCATGGCCTTGTAGATAAGGCTGGTCAGGGTAACAGGTCTATAGTTCCCGGTGTCTGTGGATGCATCCCCTTTGTGCCAAGGGATAACAGTAGCTGTCTTCCATTCCACTGAAATGAAGCCAGTGCTTAGGCTGTGATTGAAAAGCATGGTCAATGGTGATGCTAATTCCTGTTTTAACCCATGTAGAGCACAGTCCTGGATGTTGTTTAGTCCCACAGAGGCTGTGTTTTTGGCCTTGGAGAGGGCCTTTATGACCTGCTCTTCAGAGATACTAGGTGGGGGACAAGTGTTTGGGGCGCTTTGAGATATATGTGGTGGGGACAGTGGAGTGCATTTTTCACTGAACCTGTCAGCCATGCTATATCCACAGGTTCTAGATATGTAGTACCATTAACTAGAAGTTCAGCGCAAATAAAGGCCTTTCACTTGAGGTTATGGATGCAACTGAAAAATGCCTTGTGGTTATCCTTAGATAGGGAAGCTAACCTGGATTTGTAGTTAGCTTTGGAGGACTACACTTGGAGTCTTATTTGCTTGTTTAAGTTGAGGAGGGAGTGTTTCCAGTTTTGAGAGTGTTGCTTCCTGCTCTTAGACAGCAATGTCTTTCTCCTATTGTATAGACTATTAATGGCAGTTGGCCACCAGGCAGATTTGTTTTTACTTGAAGATCTTGCTTTGGTTCTATCAGGTACGGCAGATGCAATACAATTGTACAGGTGCTTGTATAAAGCATTGGTGTATAACTCAGCATAGGTGTCTGTTCCGTCAGTGAGGGAGGGGCTGTGAAGCTATTTGTGCCATCATATAAGAGGTTGTACTTGGCCTTGGAGAGGATTTTTAGTCTAGTTGTTGCTAAGGGGGGATCTTGTGTCATAGTTACTTCTACTGAGACTGATTTGTGGTCAGATCTCACCAGGGATGGCCACACACTGGGGGTGGTGCAGCAGTCTCCCATGTTGGTGAGCACCAGGTCCAGGTGTGTCAACCAGCCAGTACAGGGCATTGGAGTTAACAAAGTCCAGGAACCTTTGAGCAAATGACTTAGAATACAAACAATTTTTTCAGCCTATGGATGGGTAATTAAAGTCACACAAGACCAGGGTGTTTGGTTGTATCTTGGTTGACTCAAGTAGATTCAAGTAGACTGAGTTGATGTCCTGATTCATGGAGGGGGTCCTACAGCTGGCAATGACCTGAAGAGGGGTCTTACCTACAGTCAATTGCACTTGAAGTAATTCAAGGGAATTGTGCTGTTTAACTAATCTAGAAGTATATTTATCTTTAATGAATATTGATACACTACATCCTTTAGTTCTCATGCCTTCAGTTTTTGGTCTGAACATGTGGAAGGAAATGTAACCTGGTATAGCTGGGGTGTTCTCCGCAGCCTTAAACCAGGTCTCAGTGATTGCACAAATGTCAGCATCTTCCATGGTGAGGACTACTTCCAGTGAGTGCAGTTTCTGGTTTAGATTGCTAGCATTAAGCAGCATAACCTTAAGGTTGTTTTAGAGGGTATTTTTACGTGGGGGATTTTATTCTTGTGACATTACCTAAAAAGGCACTATGGGGATGGCAAGAGCCTTAGCTGGTAACTGAAATCCCAGGGATGTCTTATGAAGACCATCACTGGCAAAGTATCAAGGTCTGTTGACCATGTCATCCCAGGCTGACAGATACTGGATCCCCTTTGAATGACCCCAGAATGTAAGCCAATTTGTTAGTCAATCATTTTTTGTTTGTATTGAGGTATCATCCTAGGCAAAGCTAAAATGCTGCTTAAGGCTAGGGACATACTTGCCTGAGACACATAATCTGAGAGCACAGTCATGTTTCTCTTCATATTGTCCAGTGAGGTACATCTAAAGTCATTCACACCAACATGGACTATGACAGAGTCATAATAGTGCCTGTTGTTGAGAGACTTGAGTGTGTGTGTGTGTGTGTGTGTGTGTGTGTGTGTGTGTGTGTGTGTGTGTGTGTGTGTGTGTGTGTGTGTGTGTGTGTGTGTGTGTTTGTGTGTCTTTGTGTGTGTCTGTGTGTGTCTGTGTGTTTGTGATATGGTGGATCCTGGCACCTCACATACAGCTGCCTGTCCGTAACCTTTTCCTTATACAACCTGGTGAGAACGACATCTGTGTGTCTCATAACTGATTCACTTATGACTAAGATGTTTGTTTTTGTGTTATGCATTAGCGGCTTGAGTGGTGAGACACTGGTGTGTGATATATTATGTGTACTATGTTCTGCAGAGGATATATTATGCAAAGCATGCTTGTGTTTGTGTTTGGGAGGTCTCTGAAGTTTAGGTAAGCTTCTTGTAAGAACCTCCGCATATACAGGTTTATGTGTTGTTGGTTTGGTAGGTTTAGGAAGTGAAGTGTGCATGCTGACAACCTGCTTAGTATCAGATTGACTTACTGGTGAGTGAGAGAGCCTGGATTCTACGTTATTGATATAGATTTGTCTCTCAAATGAATTTGGATGGACTAGAAGAAGTGGGCTGTCAGTGTACATGAGGCAATTGCTATATTGCCTCAGGGTGCCCAAGTCAACTAGGCTCACTTGGGAAACTGTGGGAAATAGTCCATCTGTAATGCTAGGTAAGTTGATATTGTCAAAAAGTAGAGAAAGGACAAGAAGGAACAGGTAAAGTAGAGGACAGGAGATGTGATAAAACAATACAATGCACTAGTGGGTAAGATCTGTGTTGGTACCTCAGGAGCTTCACTGAATGTATCGTGTCAGTGAGGGATAATCACAAGAGCTCACTGATGAAGAACCAGTAGAGTACTAAGGGAAAATTTGCAGACAAAAGTGTTTGTGTCTATAATCAACAACGGTGCCCACTGCTGCATGGCAGTGCACAATGCACAAATACTAATCTAAACAAATTAACTAATAAAAAAGTTCAAAACAGAGCCCTGTTCCAGCAGCCTTTAATCATTCAAGTTCTGACTGCACACTCCTGCCACTAGGGTGGAGGGGAACCCTCTCCAACAAAATATGGCTTGGTTTAGTGATCAAGTTAAACAAACAGAGCTAGACTCAGCAGATCTGAATCTAGTCTATGCTACAACAAGTAAAGTGCACCAATTTCAGAAAAAAAAAAAACAGTTCAAATAAGCAGGCACAATAAGACTTCAACCAACAATTCCCAACTCATAAGGGCAGAAGCTACCCTCTCCTCTGACAAGAGTGTAGACCACAAACCTTCTTAGTGTAAAATAACTGGCCTGAAGCCCAAGTGCTTAAACCAGAACTAAGACACTTTTAGAGCAGCAGACACTAAGCCTTCAACCAACAATTCCCAACTAAGAAGGATGTAAACTACCTCTCCTGCCACAAGAGTTTAGACCGCAAACCTTCCTAATATAAAACAGATGGCCTGAAGCCCAAGTGCTTAAACCAAAAGGCTTAGAATAACAGAATTTAATTAGGCTACTAATAAGTAGTAATAAATGCAGCAGAATAAATGCAATTGAACACTTTTAAGAACAAGCAGCAAAAGTAAAATAAAGTATTAAAGTAGGCAGAGACAAATACATTAAACACAGCTGAATAAAGTGCAATTTATTTATTTATTTATTTTGGTTAAGTGGGAAAGGAGAAAACAGAAGATAATTAAGGGTTAAGAAACTAAGAGGTGGGCCTTCCCAAATGATCTCTCTGTACTCACTAGAACAAGCTAATGAGATGGGACTGGGAGGAGTGTCCAAACAGATTTGTAGTAGTGGAAGGCAACTCAAAGGCCACCAAATTTAAGAACACAACAATTGCATGCATGTGGGAGGGAAAAATAAAATGCAGCCAGAGATCAACAATATTCAGCTAAATAGAGATATTTCTAACTAAAAGAGCAATGCTGTTTCTCAGCTCCTCCCACTAATTAAATTAAGTTATTCACTGTTTGCAAAGGAATTCTTTGCAAATTAATTTCTTTGCTAACTTTTTTAACTGACCCTAGCCAAGACCTGTTAAAATTACAACAGAACAGAAAACTTAAAATCAAATGTAATACAAGAATAAGGTACAAAATAAAAGTGATCAATCCTTAAATGAAAAGCTGCAATTCTAAATAAAATGCAGCCAGAGATCAGCAGTATTCTGGCTGAGTACAGCAAGCAGGCAACCAAACACTTCAGATAAATGGCATATAGGCGCAATATGATGTGACACCCTGACCTCATTTTGAAAGTTGGGGTGGGAGAAAGAGCTGATGATGGTAAATCAAAGAATGTTAAAACATAAGGAACATTTTATATCTTTATATTTCAGGTAAAATGTATTGCGTGGTTTCTGTCATATGTTGAGATCATTTGATGTGTTTAATATGCAAGTGTGACTCTGTAATGAAGTGACTTCACTTCAATTCAACTTGAGAAAAGTTTTTACTCTGTATATATGTGTTTTTATTAAATCAGGTGGCTATTCTACAGTTTTCAGTAAGTTTTCTTTACCAAATGTTCTTTTTTCAGTGTGGAGGTTTCATTATACCATTTGCCCATCTATTGGTTAATGAGTTCATCAAAACAGTCCTAGATAAATTGAGAGAGGGAAACTGTGTGGCTAATGAATGCCTCATTGTGCCAGTGAAATAAGGACTGCTGTCAGACAGGAAATGATCTTCTAAGTCACTGTTAACAATTTGAAAATAATTATATTATCAGCTATTGAATGGCTGCAGCAAATGTTATAAACTTTTTACCAATCCATAAAATTCTATTTTAAAAACGTTCTTATAGTCATATGCAAAATCCATCTCAGTGTTCATTTTGAATAGTCACTAAGGCTATTGATATCATCTCCCTGTTCAATGGACACATGGCTATTCTACCCAAAATCATAACACAAACCTAAAGTAAGATAATTTCTAATTTCCTGGCGGCAAGCATGATTTATGGCTTGGGAAACCTCAGGGGACCAATGGAAAAATAAACCTCACCCTCTAGTGAACACAACTATATATACCAGTAAAGTTATTAACTCTTTACTGATCTATAAAAAATTGTGAGACTTTATACATGATGTTAAACAAAATGCTGATTTTCAGCAGATAAAAACATAAACTTGACAGCTGCAATTCTGACTCTATTCATATAATCAAAACAGTGAACATTTACAATGATACAATTAATACAATTGCTGTATTCTTTTTAATATAATGGACTTCTGTTCTGCACTGACCCAAAGTACAGTATGTCATTAATATTAGACTTGATGTATATGTGTAAAACCTTAAATGGCCTACCTTAAAATGTAAAAAAAAATATTTCTTTTATAATCCATAATAAGTCAGAATTCCTGCTAACCTAATACTTTGTACCTCTCAGACACACAATTTTAGACCTGATCATGTATACCTCATCACGTCATCAGACTTTGCTCTGAACATCTATTACAGTATACAGGGCTCTCTTTGGTGTTTTGAGCAAACACTGTCTGTCTTTTAGCAGGTGGCAACAAACTCTGAAAACAAGGTAGATTCCAATGTGCATTTTACCAACATACATGCAATGTGCATTTCACCATCTTTTTACAGGTGATACTCTACATCTATCCCACATGTCCTCACGCATTGTTAGTCACCATACCTCTCAACTGTCCAGATTTTGACAGAACGTCCAGATTTTTGCCTCATATTTTTCATCTGTTCCTCATAAAATTTGTGGTTTTCAGGCAAATCACTGAGGAGTGAAGTCAATAAATAATAACATACATCTGAATTTCAGACATCATATCCTTCAGAAAATGCATGCTAACATATATTCTATTATTCAAAGAACTTTCTAAGTTTATAACAGCAATATTTAAAATATGTCCCTATTTTTGGTTCCTTGTCCCCCCATTATTTTTGTCTTTGTCCAGATTTCCTGTGTGAAGAGATTGATAGGTATGTTAGTCACTTATCTAGCTCATTCTATGCATTAGGAAATTTTAGTTCAAAGTGTCTGATGCTAAAGTCTACCCCCCCCCCCCACAAACACAGATTGGCACATACACAAATAAACTGATGTCTGTGCCTTCTTTGGCTCTCTTCCCTTTCTTCAGTCTCCATTCAACACCTGTCACACTATCCTTTCATAATCTTACGGAGTCATTTTTGTGCCCACTTCATCCTTACCTATTCTGTACAGAGTTCCAGTTACACAGCCTCGCTATATTGACAAATGTCACCATTTATTTATTGTTAATTGCTTAACTCAAGGATCAATTTCCAGCTATGTTCTTCTTACAAAACTAGTATAATAACTTGCTTAGAAGAAATACAAACAATACAACGACAGTTCAAATCAGAATAGTGCATAGTTATGTTAACAAGGAGCAAACCTTCTCTAGTTGGATAGATGAGAGTTATTTCTTGGACTGGGCAGCAGAAAATATTTATCATTCTTAAATACTACATGTGAATGATCCATTAAGCTTGCTCTCAAATTGATACTGGAATTGTTGGACAGGTTAAGGACCTTACATTCAGTGAAATTTATTCTGTGGATTAGGTCCATAGCAGAATGCTTTTCTGAATCATTTCAAAGACTAGCTTAGGTTGATAAAAGTGAGGAGGCAGGCATTTGATGACTGAAAGTATCAAGTGAAAATCTTATATGTAATGATGGAATCTAACACGGCCATTATCTAATGTAACAGGGACAGTGTCTAAGGTTAGGAATTCTGCATATCAGAAATGAGGGTAATCTATTTCTTACTGTAATAAGTAAAATTTATTTATTTATTTTGAGGTAGGATCTCTGATGTTCTTAGTTGGAGCAGTTCTACATAAATGAACACATAGTTTTGAACAGTCTGAAGATTGTTGTAGCTGATGCAGTATCTTGCAGTCATGAATGGAAGGCCATATTATAGCACTAACAGAAATGTACCTTTTAGATTGGTATTTCCTAATTTGAGTGCTAAAAGCCAAGAAGCTCTATAGCTATTGTAATAAATGAAATTTAAGCAGAAACTAAGCTAAGGGTCATGATGAAATCCTATATATTTAAACTGCTGCAGAGAATGAAAGATACCCTTTACTGTTGAAGTAACAGATAATTTTGTTTTGTTGGAGCACACTGCATGTCTTCAGTTTTCCTGACATTTACTGTTAAATCTAAGGAAAATAATTTGGAATTAACTGCTATGATGTAGTTTTAATGCATGGATCTAATTCAGCATTTGGATGAATTTCATCTTCAAATAACTATGTTATCTGCATAAAATAATGATGTAATTTTATGGACAAGGATTTGAAAGTGATAATGAAAACAGCAAATGTAAATATAGCAAGCAAAGTACTAGTTAGATAGTCTTTGCAAACGGACTCTAAGTATTTAAGTACTCAGTGTTTATATTTGCCTTAATTTTTTTATTTTATTTATATTGTCTTACTATCCAGCTGCTTGAGCTCTGTAATGGAATTCTGGATATTGCTGATATTTCAACCCAGTTTTTGGTTTTGCTTACTGATTTTCAACTTGCAATATTGTATGTTCTCCTTTTCTCATTCATAGGTTCATAAGTTCATAGGTGTTTACTAGGTTACCAACCACAAGGACCTTTTTAAGCTTAACGATGCATCCCAAATCTCTGACAAGTTCTGATACCCCTTGATAAGTGTAAGCAGTGGCTTGGAAGATGAAGCATTTACAGGTCATTGTGACATTTCTTCAGTGGATCCATTGTTTGTATTGTTAGTGGTCATCCACATCACCAATTGGAAATGCTGTATTTCTGTTCTTCATCCTGGCATTTTTGAGGTACTTATTATTAGCTATCCTTTTTATGTTCCTTCTTGTGATTTGCTGTTGACACCATTTCTAGCTTTGCTCAACAAATTGTATCTGCTTTGATTAAACCATATATTTTGTTCCATCTGCCAAAGGCTTGCTTGAGAATCATTTTATTTATTTAGGTATTTGTTATTTGACATTTCTTTACCGGGAAAGTCTGACTGAGTAAGAGCCCATTTTCAGTGGAGGCCAACGGAGAAAAGCTCTACAGTACACATTAAACAGAATTAAAAAAACTGAACAATGGTTACAGATATTAAGTCAATAACAAGGAAGTGCAATATGTGAATATAATAAAATGAAATAAAATATATGTCAAGCAATAAAGTTAATCATACATTATATACATGATAGAAGAGCGTTCCTAATATGCAAGTTACATAATGATGTATGAAAAATATATAACAGAATAAGTAATAGGTCATAAAAGCTATATACTCTTTCTGGCATGAGAACTTTTTTCTTTTTGTTCTTCTTTTGGCTTTTCCCAGTTAGGGGTCACTACAGCAGAACTCCGGTCCGCTAATGATTGGCAGTAGATTTTTTTTTTTTTTTTACGGTGCCGAGGTGCTAGCAACAAATTGTATCTGCTTTGATTAAGCCATATATTTTGTTCCATCTGCCAAAGGCTTGCTTGAGAATTATTTTATTTATTTAGGTATTTGTTATTTGACATTTCTTTACCGGGAAAGTCTGACTGAGTAAGAGCCCATTTTCAGTGGAGGCCAACGGAGAAAAGCTCCACAGTACACATTAAACAGAATTAAAAAACTGAACAATGGTTACAGATATTAAGACAATAACAAGGAAGTACAATATGTGAATATAATAAAATGAAATAAAATATATGTAAAGCAATAAAGTTAATCATACATTATATACATGATAGAAGAGAGTTCCTAATATGCAAGTTACATAATGATGTATGAAAAATATATAACAGAATAAGTAATAGGTCATAAAAGCTATATACTCTTTCTGGCATGAGAACTTTTTTCTTTTTGTTCTTCTTCCGGCTTTTCCCAGTTAGGGGTCGCTACAGCGGAACTCCGGTCCGCTAATGATTGGCAGTAGATTTTTTTTTATGGTGCCGAGGTGCCAGCTCGACGCCCAACCTTCAATGAAGGCACGCCCATTCACGTATGTCTTTTGAACGCCACTCGACCATGGGGAGGACATGCAGACTCCACACAGAAGGTGCTCCAGCTGAGAATCGAACTGGAGAACCTCTTGCTATGAGGTGACAATGCTACCGCTGCACCACCGTAGCTTTTTCTGGCATGAGAACTAAATAGCAAAATTCAGTCATAAATTCCAAGATAGACAGAGGTTATTGCAGGAATATAAAGAAAGGACATTAGAATGTTAAAGAATTAAAAAGAGGTGAGGCTAGAATGTAGGTAAAGCAGGAAGGGAAGTAGGATGTATCAAGAGAAAATCAATTAAGAGTGGGGAAGAAGGCAATAGAAAAGAGTGCTAAGATGACAAGGAGCATGGGGAGATCCAATTATTGGTTAGATGTTCTTTCAGCCCAGACTTGAAGGGGTGGTATTAGGGTATAAGTCTGATTGCTTCTGGAATGCGATTCCATGATTTGGTAACACATTGAGAGTACAGACTAACCCTGTTAGATCTTTGAGGTTTGTAAATAGATGGTAGATACTTATGAGAAGAGCATAGGCCATGAGATGGAATATAGTGTTAAAGTAGTGATGACATAGTTTGTGAAAATGAGTTGTACAGTATTTTGTGAGTTAATCTTAGTTGATTAATGGTAAGAAGGTGGGCTAGTTTGAGACAATTTAGGGACTTGAGAGCAGAGCAATAGTGAGAGTAGTTGGCCTGCCCTGTGACAAATTTAGCTATTTTATTATAACATTGTCTAAGGTTTGCTTTGAGGGAAGATGACGATTGTTTAGAATAGGTGATGCATATAGAAGGGAGGGTAAGAGATAGGTGGTGGCAAGGATTACTCTTGTGGAGTTAGAGATGAATTTCTTAGTCCTATACATCATGCCCAAATTTTGATTTTTTTTTTATGATGTTGATGATATGTAGGTCAAATTTAAGACTTGTCAGTAGCTACACCTAACAGTTTTGTATGTGAAACCACATCTATTAAAGTATTGTTCAGGGAAGTAATAGCAAAGTTAGAGGTATGTGGAGAAAATTGTTTTGGTGAAAATAGCAGAAGTGTAATTTTTTAGGGTTAAGTAGTAAATAGTTGTTGGTGAGTCAAGACTCAATGGAAGTGAGTGGTTATTGAATTAAACTCTGTAGATGAGAAAGTCCTGGCAGAGCAGATTATTGTAGAGTCATCATCATATTGAATTAGGGTGGCTTGTTTGCTGATGGTATTAAGATGGTTAATAAAAACCAGAAGTGGACCTAGTATTGAGCCTTGGGTACCCCTGTGCTAACAGGTAAGTAAAGAAAGAAGTTGGAGTTCCATTTGACAGATTGATATCTGTTAGAGAGATAGCTACTGAACCATTGCAAGGATGTTTTGTTTAAGCCCAGAAGAAATAGTTGGGATAACAGTTGAGGGTGGGAGACAGTATCAAAGGCTTTGGATAGATCTAAGAACAGAGAAGAGACAAAGTTTTCTGAGTCAAGAGCTTTGTTGACAGCGTCAGTAAAGGGTAGTTCATAGGTTCATAGGTTCATAGGTAAGTACTAGGCTATTGGCCCTAGGGCCTATATAAGCCTAGCCAAAGGTACCCTGGCTTTCGCCACCCAAGAAAATTATTTTCCTGTGCCACTGTCGAGCAGAGCCACAGAAGTGATCCCCGGGGTGAATTTCCTATCTCCCATCCAATCATCAAGATTTTTCTTGAACAGTGCTAATGAGGAGCTTTGTTTGATATAGATAGGTAGTTTGTTCCAGAGTATGCAAAGTCTCTGGGACAGGAATCTATCCTTCCAGCATGTTCTGTTTATTGTGGCGACGAGGTTTAGGTCCCTAGAGCGTGTAGCTCATAGGGAATTGGGATTTCTTTAAGTGGGGCATGTCTAAAAGCTCTGGGTTTGACATAGCTTTGTGTGTTAGGCAGAGATCGCCTCTGAGTAGGCGATATGCAACGTTGTAAAGCTGCAGTTTTTTGAGACGGTCTGCATAGGGCATCTCTTTGAGGCCGGTAATCCTCTTTGTGAGGTATTTCTGTGGCCTTTCCAGCTGTTGTAGATGTCTTGTGAGGTACATACCAAAAGGGGCATTGTACTCTATAATGGGTCTAATGAGTGACGAGTAGAGGGGAACAATGACCTCTTTTTTCCTGGATGAGAAACCTTTTGTGATGAGGTGTGCCACATAGAAGGATTTCCTGACTACTGTGGCGATGTGATTATCAAAGGAGAGACTACTGTCCACCTGTGTCCCAAGGTCTCTTATCACACTTTTGGTGTTAAGTAGACTACTACCTATGTGGTAGTTCATGGGTACTGAGTTTTTACCAAAAGGAATGACAATGCAGTTTTTGGCATTGAGCTTGAGGCCATGGCTTTGACACCAGGCATCTGTCTCAGCAAGACCCTTTTGTAGGATGTCCACATCTTTTGGAGTTTTGATTATGGCTCCTAGTTTGCAGTCATCTGCGAACTGCATTAGCCAAAAACCTTCTGTGTTGGCCTGTACTTCAGAGAAGTAGACACCAAACAGGAGAGGACCCAGGACTGAACCCTGTGGTACTCCACTTGTCACTGGTCTAAAACTGGATTTGGAGTCTGCTACTTTCACAGTGTGTGTTCTGTCAGTGAGCCAGTTGGCAACCCATCTTGTGACATAGGGATTTATACCTAGTTTAGTGAGTTTATCTATAATTCCAGAGTGGGGGATGGTGTCAAAAGCCTTGGCGAGATCTAGATAGGCTGTGTGAACCACCTTATCCTCATGTACGGCTTTGGTGACTGCTTCAAAGAAGTCTATCAGGTTTAGGAGACATGATCTGCCTTTTACAAACCCGAACTGGGTGGGGTCCTGAGTTTGGAGATTACCAATGTAATTGTTTATAAGTTCCATGATGATACACTCCATAGCCTTGCAGACCAGGCTCGTTAGGCTAATGGGGTGGTAGTTTCCAGGGTCTGAGGTGGCTCCCCCTTTGTGGAGTGGGATAACTGTCACTGTGCGTCTTTCAGTGGGCACATAGCCTGAGGTGAGGCTATGATTGAACATGGTACTTAGGTGGGGTGCCAGTTCATTCTGTAGTTCATGTAGAGCACAGTCTGGGATGTCGTCAGGTCCCATGGATGCTGTGTTCTTGTCTTTGGATAGTGTGTTTTTTACCTGTGCAGCCGGGATTACAGGAACTTTGCATTCTTCTGGTATAGAGATGGGCCCTTTAGGGGATGACAGAGGGGTAAAGTTAGCACTGAACCTATCTGCCAGGATGTTGGCAATATCCGTTGGTTCTGTATATTTAGTGCCATTGTGCTGTAACTCAGAGCAGATCTGAGTGTTGCCATTGAGATTCTTGAAATAGCTATAGAATGATTTGTGGTTGTCTTTAGAGTCAGTGGCAATTTTGTTTTCATAACTAGCTTTGGAGGATTTTATGAGGGATCTCAGCTTCTTACTGAAGCTGACCAGGGAGTTTCTCCAATCATGGAATTTTACTCTTTTTTGCAACAGTTTCTTTCTTCTGTTGTAGAGTTTGTTTATGGCAGGGGACCACCAGATTGGCTTCCTTTTTATGGAGGATAGCATCTTGGTTCTGTTAGGGATTGCACAATCCATGCACTCATGTAAGTGCTTATAAAGTGCATTTGTGTAGGATTCAGCAGTCATACCTCTATTGTCCGTCAGCATGGGTGTCGTGAAGTTTGCCACTTATGTCTTAAGAAGCGTGAAGTTGGCTTTGGAGATATTTTTTACTGTGGTTTCCCTAATGGGGGTGGGGGAGGATGTGGATGTCTAGGGTGATTAGCTTATGGTCGGATCTGACCAACGAGGAATTGATCTCTGGTGTGGAGCATGGGTTGCCCATGTTGGTAATAACCAGGTCTAGGATATTGCTGCCCCTGGTGGGGGTGTGTATAAGTTGATCCATGGCATTGGAATTTATGAATTCCAGAAAACGTTGAGCACAAGAGTTGGTACATGAGTAGTTTTCTCAGTTAATGGTAGGGTAGTTGAAATCACCCATTATTAGGGTGTTAGGTTGTACCCTAATATTTTCCAGTGTATTAAGAAATGAGGAGTGGGAATCCTGGGGCATGGTGGGGGATCTGTAGCAAGCTACAATTTGGATTGCGGTCTTGCCCAGAGTTAGCTGCACTTGGATAATCTCGGATGCATTATGCTGAGCAACTAGCCTGGAGGTGTGGATATCCTTAATGAATATGGACACGCCTCCGCCTTTAGTGTTTCGGTCCAGGTTAGGTGGCCGAAAGGTGTGGTATGAATTATAGCCTGGTAATGCAGGGGTACTCTCTGGAGCCTTGAACCAGGTCTCTGTCACTGCACAGATGTCGATGTTCTCCATTTTAAGAAGTGCCTCGAGAGAGTGCATTTTGAAGTTTAGACTTCTAGCATTGAGTAACAATACCCTCAGATTCTTCTTGCCTGTACCTGTTAGGGTGGTGAATTTGTCATTTGAACCTTGCCTAAAAAAGGCACTATGGGGTGGCTAGAGCCTTAGCCAGTATCCGGAATCCCAGGGGCGACAGGTGCAGGCCATCTCTGGCAAAGCATCATGGCTTTTTCAATCATGTCATCCCAGGCAGACAGATACTGGACCCCCTTAGAATGACACCAGAAGCTTAGCCAATTGTTGAAGTCAATCATTTTGTCCTTGTACTGTGGTATCATTCTGGGTGATGGCAGGATGCTACTCAGGGCTAGGGTCATACCTGCCTGGGCTACAAGATCAGACAGCTCCTCCATGTCCCTTTTCATGTAGTCCAAGGAGGTACGTCTCAGGTCATTCACACCAACATGGACAATGATAGAGTCATATTTGTACTTGTTGTGGAGTGACCTGAGTGCATGCATTATGTGGCAGATCCTGGCACCCGACAGGCAGCTAACAGTAACTTTCTCCTTGTTTAGCCTGGTGAGTGGAACATCAGTGTACCTGACTATAGAGTCACCTATGACTAGAGTGTTGGGTACGTTGTTATGCCTTATGGGCTGTGGTTGAGTGGCACACTGAGTTTGTGGGCTATGTGTCATTTGGGTTGTGTTGGGGGGTGGAGGTTGCTTGTGTTTCTGCTTTGGAGGTCCCTGTTGCTTGGGCAGGTTTTTACTGAGAGCCTCCGTGAATGTAGGTGTGTGTTTTGTGTTTCTATGTGTGTGTTTTGGTAGTGTAGGTTTTGAGGGACTATGTGCTGAGTGTGGTGTGGTGCAAGTGTTTACCTTCTCCTCTTGACTGTCTAGTCCAGTCTTGGGTGAAGAGAGCTTTGCTTCCAGTTTGGCTATATAAGTACATCTCTCACAGGTTGTAGTGTTGGGTGGTAGGAGGAGAGGGTTGTCTGTGTACATGAGGCAATTACTGCATTGCCCCAAGATGCCCAGATTCATCAGGAAGACAGGAGAAAACACCGGGGGCTGATCCTTAGACATGCCTGGATAGGTGCTTATTTGTTAAGTACTAGAAACTGTTTTCCTCTAGACAGTGAGGAAAGCTGAGTGCTGTAGTTATTTGTAGCTTATTTAGTGCTTACAATAACTTCTGAACAAGTGCTGAAACAAACAGTTGAGCAGTGATAGTACTGTGTGCTGGTCTGAATGCATGTTGGGTGGGATAGAGAAGATCATTGTCAAGTAGGTATTGAGGAAGTTGTTTATGGATACATTTTTCTAGAATTTCTGATAGTGGTGAAAGAATAGCAATTGGCCTATAGTTAAAGATTTCTGTGGGGGTGTCACCTTTGTGGAGAGGAAGGATGAAGGATTTTTTCCACAGGGAGGGGACATAAAAAACTCTGTGATGGCTCTATTAATGATTTCTGAGAGTGAGTATACAATTCTGTCAGCAGACATTTGTAGAAATGTGTTAGGAATATTGTCTGCAGAGAGGAAATATGGCTTGAGCTTGCATGGGAGGGATTTGAAGAAGGAAGTAAGAACTGGTTGGAGAGAAAATATGGAGTGACAGGAAATAGGAGGCTGAAAGAGAGTAGAGGGAGTTGGAAGGAATTTGTTAGTACTTGAAGCTATGCTATCAATGAAGTAAGAGTTAAACTGAGTTGCTATGTCAGGGGCGGTATTATCACTGGAGGGCTGGGGGGAGGACTGATTTCCTGGGTTTAGAATTTTTTGATAGTGTGCCAGAAGGTTTTTGGACTGGATCTGTGCTGATTTTGTGACTTTGCAAAGAATTTTTTTTTTTGCATAGAATTAACCTGTTTATTTACAAGGTTACACAGTGCTTTTAAGGCTATGATTTACTATACTTCCTGCAAGTGGAAGGGTCTATTTTAAACTGTATTAGTTGACCAGGTTTGCTTCAGATAAGTGCAATGGCCTTAACATATGTTGGTCTAACTTAACTTAACCATAAATTTAGAGCAGAATATGTTATCTTACATTGCCATGGTCTTTATTGTTCCAGTTATTAAAGGCATTTTTATAACTTAATGATGGTTGCCTGTAACTGAGGACAGTCTAGTCAAGCTAATTCTGTTAGTTGTACTTTGCTGCCACTGTATTTTGCATTTATCTACAGCTTAAAATTTCCAATTAAACTGTTGCCAGACTACTTTTTGATTGATGGCATGCATTGTTTTATGCAAATGTATGTTACAGTTACCTTTTTGGTGAAATAATAACTTTTACTAATATGTTGACTGTTTGTCTATTAGTCAAATGTTAGTTGTTCATAGAATTTGTAATTTTAGCTATTTTTTCACTGTACATAGACTGTATTTGCACTGAATAATTACACGGTTTGCAATATTCTATTTTGTGTGTCACTGTATCTGTTCTGTGTACTTCACTTTGCTTAGATAATTCATGTTTAAAATTGAGGTAAAATACTATTAGGCGAAGGGTCTGAGGATCAGATGGAGAACTGTCTACTTTGAAGGCATATTGATTGAGCTAAATCTGCATCCACTCAAAAGAAATGGGGATAACCAATGTTGTATTAGTTCTTCTAAAAAAAATAAATCCAGGGCATTTAAGTTAGTAATGAATGCTTAGTAACATTCCTTTGATTCATACTTATCAGAATAATCACCATAGTCTGGCTCATTAACTCTAAAGTTCAATGAGGTAAGATGGTCAAAATAAGTGAGTGGAAAAGAGAAAGATGTTCCTATAATGTTTGACATTAGTGAAAAGAGAGCAGTGGAATTATGTGAAGCTTGAAGGACAAGGTTCCATTGACTGGGTATAAGAATGTTTATGGATCTCTCACAAAAAAAGAAGATGTCATTTCTTCATAGTAAGTTGATACAGTGAAAGGTGCTTGGCTCTAAACACATCACAAGTTTAAGAGTGAGTAAGATGACATTTTATTTATTTATTTATTTATTTACATTTGTTGACTGGGTAGTGTCTGACTGGGCCATGGGGCCTGTTTTCAGCAGAGACCTGGGGAGAAAAGCTCCACGCACAATATCAATGTCCAATAATAGTACAAAATCATAAAAACAAAATTACATAATATAATAATACACTTAATACAAAAAAATTACACATGTATATTCAAGAAGGCCAGTGATAAAATTAGCAACAGATTGTACTGTAAACGGCATTGTAGATAATGAATATCAAATGAATGAAATTGATTGACAGAGAAACAGTCATGGTGATGGTGACATCAGTCATAGCACATTTAAAGTATACATTGTTTATAACGTAGCTACAAATTCTAAATGGGCTAGAGCCAGAGGTAAAGTTCTTTTGAGATGGGAATAGAGAAACTGTTTAGGGAGGGAGGATGGATTACCCAGGAGAACAGCAAGAGCAGATCCACCTGGATCTGAAATGTCCTCTGCTTTTTGTTTTAAAGGAAAAGTAGTTGGGAAAGTTTTGAATGTGTTGGGGGAGAGCATTCCAGGCCTTGGCTATCTTATTAGAATAGAAGCAGTCGCCATGGCAGTTGTGCAACTGGGTTAATTTTAGCAACAGTCTGACTGAAGATCTAAGGGACCTTGTATTGACTTGAAGTTGAACTAGGGAGGAAAGTGTAGGGCATTGGTTGGGGCTGTGTATGATTTGTTATGTGAAGGTAAGATGGTTTAGTGTTAACAGGTTGGGAAGCTCAAGCCAACTCAGTTGATGGAGAGCAGAACAGTGATGAGATTTATGGGGATCATTGTTGGCAAAATTTGCAATTTTATTATAGCAGGCTAATAGGTTGTTTATGTCAGTTTTGAACAGGGGTATAAATATGTGTGAGCAGTAAAGTAGGGCAGATAGAAGTTGGGATCTAGCAGTGGTTGTTCTGGCTTGGTTTGTCAGGAAAGGTTTTGCATGGTGATTGCCAGAGAAATGTGAATATTACATTTCAGCCTGTCATCTATAGTTACACCTATGAGTTTGGTATAGTTTGTAGATTTAATTTTTTTTAATTGGTGGAATGAATAAAGAGGGATGGATAGTGGTTACTAGATGGTTTGTTGGTGAAAATCATTAGCTTTGTCTGATTTGGGTTTAGAATGAGCTGGTGGTTGGATAGGTAGGTTTCTATTTCCTGAAATGATATTTGAGTCTTGCCTTGAAGTTCTTGGGGGGTGGTTGGGGCAGAGCAGATAAGGGATGTGTCATCTGCGTATTGTATGATTGCAGCGAGTTGGGTTGCTGAGTTTATACTATTAGTATATAGGATAAAAAAGAGGAGTCCGTGTATGGACCCTTGTGGTACACCAGTGGACACTGGTAAAAGAGGAGAGAGATTTTTCTCCCATTTGGTGGCCTGTTTACGGTCAGATAGGTAGCTATGAAACCATGTAAGCATTGATGAACTGAGATGGTAAGTGGCAAGTTTGTTTAGGAGAAGTTGGTGGGAGACAGTGTCAAATGCCTTTGACATCTCTAGAAAAATTGCTTAGACTATGATACCATTGTTCATGAGGCGATGAATGGTGTCAGTAAATGATATTAAGGCTGTATTTGTACTATGCTTGGGTCTAACGCCATGCTGTGAGTGGGATAGTAGGTTGTTGTTGATGAGGTAATTTTGGAGTTGGTGGTGAATACATTTCTCTAGAATTTTAGCTATGGGTGGGAAGATGGCAATGGGATGATATTTTGTGATTTCTCTGGAGAAGTCACCCTTGTAGAGGGGGATGGTATGTGCAATTTTCCAGAGGTGAGGTACATATTGTTTGGAGATAGAGCGATTGATAAGGACAGATATAAGGATAGGCAATAGATGGGGCAGCCATATTTATGAATTTGTTGGAGAGTTGGGCTGCAGCTAGGCAGCATGGTTTGAGTTTGCTGAGGAGCTTTTTTATGTAGGAGGTTTTGACAGGTATAAAGGAGAAAGAGTTGATGGTGCTGGAGGTAGGGGGGACAGAGAGAGGTAGGTTTTGGTGCTTATCTAGGAGGGAGGTGATTGAGTTAATAAAGTGGGAGGTGACCTAGGACATATTATTGATCAAGCTAAAGTTGACTACCATAAAAAGTCTGCAGCTACACTACAGAACAGTTTTCTTTTTAATTTCTTTCTAATTTACTTATTTCTTAAATATTTACTTTTCAAAGTAGTTGAGTTGGATTGTTTTGAAACAGGTTAAGGCTGTGGAATACTAATAACATGAAATGATTCTGAGAAATGAGCTGAAATTTTGAACTGTTTAATAAACAGAGGAATTAGTTGTGATGGCTTATTGTGATGCTTGTGCTGTATGTAGGTTGGAATGGACCTTAGTTATCCCTTACAAGGTATTATCTTTGTGACTAAATCTCCTAGGACTATTAGGCAGCTTGTCTGGACATTTTTAAGATAGACAACTTCAGCTTGATTAATAATATGTGACATTTCTTTATTCATTATGGGCACTGCAAAGTGCTGTGCATGAGAGTGATACAAGGATTTTATTTATTTATTTTTATTTTTGTTTTTAATGATTAATGACCTTTTTTTACATCAAGGTTTATCCAAGTAGTAGGTGATTGTTTAAGTGGAAGTACTGATTCTGTAAAGGGAAACTGGTATTCAGGAAATATTGTGAGGCTGTCAGATTTTTCAGTAATGCAACTTTGGTCAGTGTGACTGTATAGGCAATAAGCTCATTTTCTGATTGTCTAAATTACATAAGGGGAAATGGTTCCAGGAACATGGATTCATCTATCAGAAGAGTAGCATATTATTCTATTGTGGTCACTAAAGAACAGTGGTTTTATTATTGTAGGAGAGCCAATATGGTTTATTAGTAAGAAGCCAAAGCTGTGGTGGTAGTAATTATTTGCTGTAAGGATAACATGTCTCAGATGTTACCCAGTTGACTTGAAGTGCTGTCATAATAGAGTAGCTTAAGTTCTCCAGGCATTTTTAAACATTCAGCATTATCTTATTTGCTGATGGATTGTATGAGTTGTATAAGGCCTATAAAGTGACCATAGCAGTTTGGCGAATTATATATTACTATGACATGAAGTGTTTGGTAATCCCTAATAAACAACAGCTAGTTTTCAATATAGAGTTAATTTACCAACACTGGATACAGTGGCAAATGAACATGACAGTAATTTGCATGGATATGAAGAGAAGCCCTCTGCCAATTATTTTATTACCTGCACTAAGTTCTGGAAGTGTTAATGAAGTTTGGTAATAATGGTTGGGTGGTTTTCTTGAGCTTTAAGCCATGATGGTGAGTTGGCTTAAATATTGTGGTGGTGCTGTTATAGCCAATATTCAGGCTGTAAGTACTAGTTGCAGTTAATGTCTGTGTTGACAGGCAGAGTCTTCTGCCACTGTAGCACATGCTGGAGATGAGGGTTGAGTCCAGTGTCTCTGGCTAATATCAAAAGTGTGAGATATAACACTTTGCAAATTCATCCTTGGATTAACAACTTTGCTCTCCACAATAGGGGCAATCTATGAATGTTCAGTTCATTCTAACTTATTCATACACAAATTGTTAGGGCTAAAAACTTTATGCAAATGTACAACTAAGCTTCTAAAGATCATCATCAATAAACAGCCCAAATCAATTTGAACCTATAACTAGAAACTTTTTGGAAGCCGATTTATTGGAGTGAATAATCTTAGAGTTAGCTTAAGCTTGGCTGTATGCCCTGTACCTTTAGGGGACTAAATGAAAATGCAGAGTAATGGATAAAGTAGTGCATGCGTTTAGAGATATAAAGTTATATATTTTTGATCCCTTTGAGGGAATAATGGTTATACTAGCTGTTGAGTTCATTATTATTTCTGTAAAAATATTTTCTGCCCCAGCAGTGCAGAGAAGCAAGAAAAAAAAAGAAGATGGGAGTGTGATTTAACATTATGCAGTTTTGACAAGGAGTCCAAATTCCTCTATTTGAGTTGTAAACGAATATACTTTTAAGACATAGTTATTTTGATGGAAGTGTGGAAGAAGCACTCTCTTACAGTGGAAGAGAAGGAGAGACTTAATGTTAAGAAGAAGCCAGGAACCAAACTTGCAGAGAATTTTTTCTTCATCTAAGTATCATGGTATTTATATGTATCTTTTCAGAAACTGCAGGAATCACTGTCCTGATATTAACAAGAGTAGTTTAATAATGTAAGCATTTGGAATCCTATTCCAGTGGATTACAAATATTTAGGAGACGGAGCCAAAATATTATGCCATCAGGAAATTCAGCACAAGAGTTGAGGTACAATCAAACCATATCTACTTTGCAACTGATTCCAAAATGACTGAAATCAACAAAACAAAAAAGTAAGAGCAATATAAGGTTTTGTTTGAGGGATGTCTTCAATCATATATAATGTTAATTAATAGCCAGGAGTAATTCTGTTTCAGGTTGTTAAGCCGCAGCTTTGATAACGGCTAGTGAAGCAAGGTACACCTTACCTCTATGTTAGCTTTTAGCCCTAGATCATATGAATGCAACATTTAGAAGTGATTCTATGTCAAGACTTTGTGTACATTCAGTGGGGAGATAAGTGAAACCAATAGCTTTTTGATGAAGCTGGTCTCTTTCTTTTCTAACTTACCTGTACACATTCTGTCATCTACCTGTTGGAATGTTGGTACCTGAAACACTAAGTGCTGACAAACCAAAAAAAAATTATGGGAGAAGATCAAATCTCATACATAGCTCTTCTCCTTTAAACTTGTTTTTTTTTTTTTTGCAGGTGGGAAGCTCCCCACATCCCCTGGAGTTATGTATGCCAACTCTGAGATCACCATACTTCAAACAAAGGGGAATATTCCAGTTAATGGTTATCTTAGACTTGATATATGTAAGTCTGTATTTTTACCCGTTCAGACTCCAGGTTTCAAGACTCATTCTGGCAGGTCCCAGCATTTCATATGGTTACCAAATTGGTCACGCTTCACTTTTCTTCTTTTCTTTTTCTTCAGTATCCTTTACACCTTCTCCTGTTGTGTAGTGTAGATGAAGACACAAATGTTATATATCACCTTACCTTGATGTCCTTCTTGTATTGTGTCTTATCTTTACTGATTATATTGCTTTATTTCTATCCTCACCCATTCTTGCTTTCTGCCATGTGGCTGATTATTTACTTGGCCTGCCTAACTATTTCTGCCAGTTCCTTTTCCACTTAAGCCATCGCTAGTTTGATTGCCATTGAATACCATTTCACTACTTCTTTGTAATACAGTTTTTCTGTCTCACTTTCATACACACTTTTCAAGTATGCCTCACATTCTCAGTTATTAGCTTCATAACTTCTTTCTTCATTCACAATGGATTCTTCCCCCACATCTTCTTGCAGTTTCTCCTTCTCAGCTGACATCTTTATGCCATGTTTAACCTTATACCATACATTATTTGCACCCACTGTTTTATTTATTTGCTGCCCAAGGTAAGAGAACTATATTCAGCCATGATCAAGGTAAATATAAAAAGTCTAGCAAGAAAAGAGTTTGCATATAATCAAGTAAGGAGTTTTGTAATATACTCGTCCATTCAACCAGCCAGTTAGTCAGTCACTTATTGCTGACAGACTAAATGTTTTCATTTTGTCTTTTGATACTCTGTTCATTTTTTTTTCACTGATGTAATTATCTAACTTTAATGTTTAATGTATGTGAGTTCTTTACATATTTGAATATCTTTAAAAGCTGGATCACTCTGTTTAAGATTTAATTAGTTAGTGCATATTTCCTCATTTTGTGTTTCACTTGTAGCCTAAAATATCTGATAACATAATCATTTCTATACATTTTAGTCCTATACTTTCTAAAAGGTAAAAACCTGTAGCAATGCTCAAGGGGGAAGAGTTTGGACAGATAGCAGGATAGGAGCAGATCTGGCTGTGAAACCAGCTCTATACAAGGGAGAGGCTCCATCTTAACATATGAGGGACGGGTAAATCCCATGTTGGATTGTAAAGCCAAGCCTCAGTGATCTTAGGAATCATGCATTTAAACGATGACAGAATGGAGGGTTAGATTGAAAGATGCTTGAAAAGGAAATAGGTATAACTTTAGGCAATAAACAAAAAGTTATACAGAGGTATAGAACACAGCAGAGGAACAAACAATTGTAAACTGGACTTGGACCATGGGTATGCAATCTTACTGTAAGTCTAAGTAGGAAGGTAGAGGACTTGTAAGCAGTGATGCGAGAGGGGGAGGTCAACATTGCTGATGCCACAGATAGGATTGGCCAAGGGTGAGAGTGGATGGGGCATAGAGGTGCCTTAGAATAGGCTATTCCAAAATGACAGAGAAGGGAGAGATGCAGATGATATAGCTATATACATAAAAGAGGCCAGGGATAAGAAGGCCACCGGAATTGAAATGAAACAAAGCTATAGGCATGCTTAGAAGCTCGGTCATGTTCACTGCTATTTAAAGTAGAAGAAGAGGAAAGAGCTAGGGCATTGATACAATGTATCATCCAACAGACACAGGAAGAGTGGAAATGAGAATCTGCAAGAGAAAGAATAAAGGAGTGAGTGAGAGATAGAGGTAATATTAATGGATGTGCGGCAGCTCCAGGAGCAGAGTATGAGATTACACATACAAATATAGAGAGGGGAGTTTAATTAGATTTTGAATCATGAAGAGTTCAGCCAATTAGTGTTAAGACTGTATCACAAAGAAAATAATTCTGCAGTTGTCCTAACCAGTGCAGAGGGTATCACAGATGTCCAGGTTAAACAATATTAGCATGCAGTGATCGTACCACTGTGGGCTAATATTGAGCTTCAGATAAGGGTTTTGGGATAGGGTGGAAAAAAAAAATAGGAGTTATAGACAATGTTTCAGAATTTAGAAGAGCATATAATGCTGTGTTGTCAAAGGTCATCAGCGATGACTTAGAAGATTGCAAAACGAGTGAGAATGGGTCAGGGATGGAGTACTTGACTCTGTTGACAAGAATCTGAAGAAGATGCAAAAGGGTAAGAAAGCCAAAGTGGCCACATAGGAATATAATACTATCCATTAGAGCAAAATATAAAACCTAAAAGAAATGGAAGGGAAGGAGAGGGACATGCAGGAGGTGTGGTATACGCAGGCTGGATAACAGACAAAAATGTTGGCAAGTACAACGTTGGCTAAAGCTGAATGTGTGTTAGGAAAGAATCAAAAAGGGTGTTAAGGGCTTTTTGGGGTATGAAGCTGAAGGAAGGAAGGAACTGAGATGGCTAGACTGCAAAAATTGGGGAAAGTCATGGTAAGCAGGGAAATGACAAAGGTACTGAATTAATTCTTTAATCCCTCAAAGAAATAGCAAGGGTAGGGTACCGGGCTATGAGGGAAGCAAGGAAGAATACAAAGGACAGTGAACAGATTCAGCATATACAGGGAGGAGGTTCAAACACAGCTGGATGCCCTTAGAAAATATAAAGTTCAAGGGCCATGCTGGGTTACTTTCCAAAGTCCTCAAAAATATGGTCATTGTTTATGACGGTTACCTTCAACAGATCACTGCTACTGCAGATGTGCCAGAGGACAAGAAGATGGCTGTTGTGGTACCCTTATGTGGAAGAAAGCAGAAAATGTCTGGGAAACGGCAGGTCTGTTAGCATATCGACAATGAGAAGGAAAGTCTTGGAGGAGGCTGATGACAGCCAGTGACATAGCTAGAGTTTGTGCCACCCAGGGATGTCTTTGAGTTTGCTGCCCCTCCCCTCTCACAAAATCATGGTCAAATTGCCCCCCCCATACACAGCCCTTCCCCCTGCAGGAATTCTAGTGTCCCATTACTTGGCTATTTCTCACCATTTACCATAAACACTGTAATGTGCATACTCCTTTATGCTTTTCTTTTACAATGACTATTTAGATTTCATTTAAAAGTTTTATTTTAAATTTTATAGCACATATACAGAGAATTGCTAAACAAAACAATACAGTATCACAATGAAAACAGACTTAGCAGTAAAACTTCTCTGCCCTTGAAACTCACATTCATTAAAACCCACATTCAAAGAAAATGCATCCTGCCAGTGGAGGATAAAGTTTACCTCTGGGCTTTTTTCAAATCATAGGCTCCTTGCACACACATATTTAGGACCATGTAAACATGCATGTGTTCCTTGACTCACCTTCCTGATTGTGTTAAATTATATTGCTTGTATAGTACAGCACACTTGCTAGAACGTGTTTTAACTTCATTGTTTTGAACATTTTTCCATTAAGCAATGAAACAAAATGTATGAACCAAAAATGACAAAACTGCCCAGTTCAGAACATTTCCATCACAAAAGTCTTTTCAAACTTCAGTCATTAAAATATCAGTAAATATGCACAGTCTCTGCAGAGTCATCTAAATAATTCCACATTAAAGAGATCTGTAACTAATGAAGAGGTTGCTGCTAGCAAACAACTTTATATTTCATTGTTTCATTTACAAATAAAGTGCATGTTGCCCTTGAAGAATAAACTGCCTATGTTACATTAAAAAATGCTAAGCTAGTAAAATTGCAATAAGGAATGCATGGCAAACTGATAACAGTTTTATAGTTACTAGGTATCTCCTCTAAAGGAAGACATTCATAGGATGACTGCATCAAATCCCTTTAAAGTACAACATTGGCAATCCAATTACATGCTGTGGGAGTAGAACCCACAGCCTTCTGCATTAAACACAAGTATACTACCTGTTGCGCTACTAGCAATGCAAACTGATATAGCACTAAACTTCTCTTTCCCTGAAACTCTCAGTTCCTTGTAAAATCCAGTTGACACTAAACTAAATCAACTTTACAGCACAAGAAATCTGGAAAAAGCCAACATTTATTGTGGGGCAAAGGCCCAAAACCAGGGACACATTTTAAACATTGCTTGTATAATCTTAGAAAGTTGCGAGAATGCTAAGTGTTTTGTGTTACCATGCATTTCTTGAAAGAAGACTGAAACTTAAATGGCTATCATAATTTAATGAATTCAGTTCTCACTGATTTGCCAGAAAACCACTCATTTTAAGAGGAACAGACCAAATGTATGAGGCAAACATTCCAGATATTTTGTGAAAATCTGGACAGTTGTGAGCTTGAATCACTAGTGGTGGCATGGGTTTTAGCCTGAGTAGCACTTACCACCACACACATACACACACACACACACACACACACACACACACACACACACACACACACACACACACACACGCGCGCACACACACACCCCAGTTGAGCACACGCACCCACCAGTTGAGCACACACATGCACACACCGGTTGAGCACACACACACACCAGTTGAGCATACACACCCACTGGCTGAGCACACGCACACCATTAAATTGGGTTGAGCACACCCACGCACACACACACACACACACACACACACACACACACACACACACACACACACACACCATTAAATTGGGATGAGCACACACACACACCATTAAATTGGGTTGACCACACACACCATTAAATTGGGTTGAGCACACACACCATTAAATTGGGTTGACCACAAACACAGCATTAAAACACACACACACAAAACATTAAAACACACACACAACATTAAATTGGGCTTTACACACACAAGCATTATTAAATTGGGCTTCACACACACAAGTAGCAGCAGAAGCATTAAATTGGGCTTCACACACAAACACCAGCAGCATTAAATCGGGCTTCACACACACAAGCAGCAGCATTAAATCGTGCTTCACACACACAAGAAGCAGCTGCATTAAATCAGGGGCCTTCACACACACAAGCAGAGCAGAATTAAACTGGGCTTCGGGCAATGCACAAACAACACTTGGGCAGGAACCAGCAAAACAAACATAAGCAGCAATTAGAAAACTTTCCTTACTTGAACAGAAACAGCAGCAGCAGAATTAAATCAGGTAGAACAGCAGCAACAAAATTAAATTGGGTACAACACTCGAGCAAGAATCAACAAAACAAATGTAAGTAGCAATTAGAAAATTCTCCTGTATTTTAAAATTGCGCCTGTACAGGAAGAAAAACACATACACAGACATGATGCTACAGAACCATTCTTAAAGAACAATGGCCTTAAACATTTTTTTTTTAATTAAAAGTATTAAAGTTGACAGTCGCAAAAGTGCAACCTCGGGGCAGAGCCCCCCCCCCCCCCCCCCCAGCTGTGCTACTGATGCCAGGTCTGGAACACAACACTCTCCAGGGCAGTAAAAAAAAAAGCTTAAAAAGCAGTGACAGTAAAGACAGTATACCTGGATTTCAGCAAAGCCTTTGACTCAACATAACACATAGCTAATATGAAACTGGAGGAGTAGGACATAGAACCCCAATTGAGGAATTGTAACTACTAAGTTGAATGGCAGGACATTGAGTGATGTGATGAGAGAGATCATCTCTAGTACTAGGAAAGTGGCTAGTGTGTCTGCCACTAATGATGCAGCAGTATGCCTGGAGTTCAGTTCTCTGCATTGTTTGTCTCATACATACTAGATGGAAAAGAAGACAGGACCAACTTCTTTGGTCATGACACAAAGATAGCTGCAGAAGTGGATGATGCGAGAAGTGTCTTACAAATGACTTGGAGACAACAAACAAGTAGGCATAAAGGACAGTTTTAAAGTTTCAGTGTAGACAAATGAAACATATAGTATTTAGGCCTGAAAAGCCTCACATGATGAGTCAGTTGCAGGGGGAGTGGAACTGATGGCAACAGCAAGAAGAGTGTTTGGGGGTGTTGATGACACCAGTACAAACCTAATGAGGTAGGAGTGGCAGCAGCAGACAAAATGGCAACATGTATCATCAGTGAGCTTGATTCCAAAAGTAGATGGGTAATGCTTCCATTCCATATTGTATTGGTTAGACTATATCTGTGGTTTTGTTTGTAGTTCTCAGGCCAAGTAAAGAAAAGGACATCAGCATACTGGTAGGAATTTAGACGAAAGCTACCATAAAAATCATTGAGTTTGGGTGACAGAATATGATTTGAAGCTAGAGGACCTTGAGTTCTTCTCATGTGATACCAGAAGAGAATATTGTGTTGATGCGCAATGTTTTTGTCATGAAAACATGAACTGAATCATTCTAAAGAGAAATGAGCAACTGTAGAAGGGTGCAACATTAGCAGCTTATAGACTATTCTCTGCTTTTCTAAAAGCACTGTTTCCACATTGAAGACTGTGAATCCATGAATTAATCTACAAGAAATAGTAGTGAAAATAGAATGGAAATTGACATTCAAGAGGGTATAGGACAAGTGAAACTGTTAAGGGGGAAGGTGAGGACAGTGAGGAAGTATATTGCTAAAGCACATGAAAGTATAGACAGAATTATTGTCCTCTGCTATTGAGCATATGAAATGTAATCTAATCCATTCTGCATATTATGCATAAATCTATGGACAGGAATACTTGTCAACTAATATATATATATATATATATATATATATATATATATATATATTTATATATATATATATTTATATATATATATATATATATATATATATATATATATATATATATATATGGATCTACTTCACTACACCGACATTCCACTTACCCGACTTTCATATCACCAAAACAAAAGGACCAACAAACCCAGAAGACTGACATCCAGAACACCGACTTACCACTAGAGGTAAGTAACTGCTTGGCCATCACCAAAAAAATAAATAAATAAACCAAACAAAACTAAACCCACCCATTTGGGGGGCTTCACGTCCCACACCCTCCTAACAAAGCATACCAACTCTGAGATCGTACTACATCGAGGTAAGGGGCAGAGTTCAACAGGATGGCCAAGCAGTTACTTATCTCAAGTGGAAAGTTGGTGTTCTGGATGTCGGTCTTCTGGGTTTGTTGATCCTTTCAGCTCGGTGATGTGAAAGCTGGGTAAGTGAAATGTCGGTCTACTAAAATAGACCCATATATAAGTATTCACACACACACATATATATATATATGTATATATATATATATATATATATATATATATATATATATATATATATATATAAAAGAAAGATTAAAGTAATTAGTAGATACATTTATAACAAGAAATTTGATAAATAGTTCAAAGTGAGAGATAAGTATACAATAGTATAGTCTTATACGTTTATTTGGTTTCGGAACATAGAGTTTACAAAACTAAACTTACTTGTAATTAAGAGAAACCAGGACTGAAGTAGAGAACTTAGATGTTAAAAGCGATCTGACTTGTCATGCAGAAGTATAAGTAGCAATGCTAGTGTGATACAACTGTACACAGTGGCTGTTTTGTTGGACCTTATTAGACAGAATGCTAAAGCATGTGGCAAAATGGAATTCTTCAAGAAGAACTGCATTGCTTCTAAGTAAGTTTGGCCTGAAAACATCTGTGTTCTGTAAGAATTGTTTCTCACTGCTTATTGCAATTCTGTATAAGAAAGCACAGCTCTGCTTTGTATGTTAATAAGCAAAAAGATATATAGAGCATTTCTTGACTACAAACAGGATGCCGTTGTGTTTAACATTGCATGTAACAAATGTTGTATAAATGAAATACTACTATATGTGAAGGAACATTGCTAGATCATGGGAACTTTCTGAAATAAATCAGTCATTCAGATAATTATTGCATGATGTAAAGTCAGCTGAGGACGTGCTGTTTTTCTATGTAATTAAGTTAGCCTTTGTATTCTGCCATTTCAGATTCACTTTGATGTAATCTCAATAAGCTGCTAAGTCTGTTCTGAATCAAATTTGTCGATACAATATGATTTATGGTTACAAGTTCCCAAGACTGCTAATATGGACAGTCTTGCAATGATTCAAAGTTCCAGAAACATTGGTAGAATTAGTGCAGGTTATATACCCAATGACACAAGTATGAACAGTTTTCGAACTCACAGATGGGATCACACTGTAAGTGGGTGCTCATCGGGACTCAACTCAGAGCCCACTGCTGTTCATACTGATAATGGACTACATTAACAAACAGGTTGTAGGAGATAGATCAACAAAGCTGATGTATGCAGCCGATGTGGCCTTAAAGGCAGACTCTGAACAAAGCTGGATTTTTCTGATAATTATATGTCAATAAATTAATAAATAAAATCTTCAGCAAAGGATAAGGGATTAGAATACACAGCTGAAGGTGCATATGATGAAACGGAGTACAGATAAGGCAGCTGTAATGGCAGCAGTTAGGGGACATTAGAGGAAGCTGACAGTCGATAGAACTGAAAATAATGGGACACGTTTGCAGCTTTAAGTGCCTGGGAGAGAAGGTTGAAGAGAAGGAAAGTCTGAGTGAAGAGGACAAAGCTAAAATGAGAGGTGCTGCAGCCAATTGGTAGAGGGTGTCAGGGGTAGTGTGTGACACAAGAATACCAAAAACCTGAAAAGTAAAGTATGCAAAAAAAATTTGCAACAGGTACTCTATGGTATGGAAACCTGAGCAGTGAAGGCAGAGAAGTTGAGAAAGCTAGAGGTGATAAGGATGAAAGGCTTGAGCTAGGTGTTAGGATGCCCACTGGCAGACATACAAAGAAATAAGCACATCAGAGCACGATCCCAAGTATCTTCAATTGCAAAGAAGGTAAAACAGAATAGCTTACTCTTGTTCAGATGCATGTATGGGAAAGCAGAAGATAATCTATTGATGATTTGGGACAGGCAGAAGGCAAGAGGAAATGAAGGTATCCAGGAAACAGATGAATGGAATGTGTGAGAGAAGATACATGGCAGTCTGGCATCACTGTCAAAGAAGGTAGGAAAGTGACATTGAATTGAGAGAGATGGCAACATTTGATGCGACGTCTCAAACACAGAGTTAGTAAATTGCATTCTTGATGACTCTCACTTTGACATGGGGAAGGTTTCAATGACCATAAAGGACATAAAAGTAAGAAATAACAAGTTTATGATACGTTGCTGTCTAATACAAATGCCAGCATGTCCAGATCACTTTCCCACCTTCAACATGGCAATTATTTTCATCTTCTTGCAGTATAACTTCCCATAATCTCCATCATGTGTCTTAGTCCAAAGGACATCTTTCTGCATCCCTGTACTCAGTAGCACTATGGCACAGTAAATGTTTTCTAATGGCTGAGAATTTTAGGGAACCGTGCATCCACAAGCTAGATATCTCTGCACCAGTTATTGATATTGCATCCTTTGTGAGAATGAAAGTGTGAAATACTTATCTCAAAATAGATTAGGAAGTTGAATAAAAATGCTAATCATCATATTTCACTACTTCTATTTTTGGGGTGGCACAGTGTTGTTGTGGTTAGCATTGTCACTTCACAGCAAGAGGTTCTCCAGTCTGATTCTCAGCTACGGAGTCTACATGTTGTCCTTGTATTTGCTAAGTTTTCTCCAGGTGCTCTGGTTTCTGTTCAAGCCAGCTATTCATTACAGCTTGTTTTAATAAATTTACTTCCAGCCAGCTCCTTTGACACAAATGCAGAATGCCCTGACTATAACATGGGTGACCACAAAAGAAATGACTCAGATGCCTCTTGGTGCTGACAGGGGAAGAGAGGACAGGAATGATAAGGCTTATGCCTGCACATTTTGTATCTCCCACCCTGTGTCCCTATTGGTATCCTGTTCTTCTACTTGGTGGCTTTGCAGTTGCCTGCCCCTACTGTAAATTTGATCTGGGACATTCCTCCCAGTTTAGTGTCATTACCTCATTCTACCTAATACAGGAAGAACATTTGAGAAGGCCAACCCATTTAGTTCTTAACCTTGAGTTATCTTCTGCTCCTCCTTATTCCACTTTACAAAAAAACAAAAAAACAAAAAAAAAAAAAAAAAAAAAAAACATTACTAAGCTTTTTTCTTGACAGTCCTGTTAGTAGTGTAGTCTAGATACAGATTTGCTGTATCCAGGAGTGTTTGTAAACTTCGGAGCCCCCACCGCTTAACTAGGGTTAAACTATTCCTGGTGCCATAAAGTCTGCTCTTGAAATTTTCCCTTGGAACTAGCCAGTTTTTTAGTTTTAGCACTCAAATCTGTTTCTTTGAGCTCAGCACTTGTTCAGAATGTGTTGTAAGCACTAGAGGAAAACAGGTTTTACTACAAATAAGCACCTATCCAGGCATGTCTAAGGGACAGCTCCCGGTGTTTTCTCCTGTCTACCTGATGAATCTGGGCATCTTGGGGCAATGCAGCAATTGTCTCATGTACACAGACAACCCTGTCCTCCTACCACCCAACACTACAACCTGTGAGAGATGCACTTATATAGCCAAACTGGAAGCAAAGCTTTCTTCAGCCAAGACTGGACTAGACAGTCAAGAGGAGAGGGTAAACACTTGCACCAAACCACATTCATCACATAGTCCCATAAAACCTACACCGTCAAAACACACACATACAAACACAAAACACACACCTACATTCACAGAGGCTCTCAATAAAAATCTGCCCAAGCAACAGGGACCTCCAAAGCAGAAACGCAAGCAACCTCCACCCCCCAACACAACCCAAATGACACATAGCCCACAAACTCAGTGTGCCACTCAATCACAGCCCATAAGCCATAACAACATACCCAACACTCTAGTCATAGGTGACTCTATAGTCAGGCACACTAATGTTCCACTCACCAGGCTAAACAAGGAGAAATTTACTGTCAGCTGCCTGTCAGGTGTCAGAATCTGCCACCTAACGCACAATCTCAGGTCACTCCACAACAAGTACAAATATGAGTCTGTCATTGTACATGTTGGTGTGAATGACCTGAGACATACCTCCCTGGACTACATGAAAAGAGACATGGAGGAGCTTTCCAATCTTGTAGCCCAGGCAGGTATGACCCTAGCCCTGAGTAGCATCCTGCCATCAACCACAACCAAAATGATACCACAGTGCAAGGACAAAATGACTGACTTCAACAATTGTCTAAGCTACTGGTGTCATTCTAAGGGGATCTAGTATTTGTCGGCCTGGGATGACATGATCAACAGACCACGATGATTTGCCAGAGATGGCCTGCAACTGTCACCCTTGGGATTCTGGATACTGGCTAAGGTTCTTGCCACCCCTATAGTGTCTTTTTTAGGCAAGGTTCAAATGACAAACTCACCATCGTAACAGGTACAAGCAAGCAAAATCTGTGGGTAATGCTACTCAATGCTAGAAGTCTAAACCTCAAAATGGACTCACTCGAGACACTCCTTAAAATAGAGAACATAGACATCTGTGCAGTGACAGAGACCTGGTTCAAGGCTCCAGAGAGCACACCTGCATTACCAGGCTATAATTCATACCACACCTTTTGGGCACCTAACCTGGACTTTAACACTAAAGGTGGAGGCATGTCCATATTCATTAAGGATATCCACACCTCCAGGCTAGTTGCTCAGCATAATGCATCCGAGATTATCCAAGTGAAACTAACTCTGGGCAAGACCGCAATCTAAATTGTAGCTTGCTACAGATCCTCCAGCATGCCCCAGGATTCCCACTCCTCATTTCTTGATACACTGGAAAATATTAGGGTACAACCTAACACCCTAATAATGGGTGATTTCAACTACCCCACCCTTAACTGGAAAAACTACTCATGTACCAACTCTTTTGCTCAGCGTTTTCTGGAATTCATTAATTCCAACGCCTTGGATCAACTTATCCACACCCCTTCCATGGGCAGCAATATCCTAGACCTGGTCATTACCAATATGGGCAACAGGTGTTCCACACCAGAGGTCAATACCTCGTTGGTCAGATCCCACCACAAGCTAATCATCCTAGACATCCACATTCTGCCCCACCCCCGCATTAGGGAAACCACCGTAAAACATTTCTCCATAGCCAACTCCATGCTTCTTAAGACAGAAGTTGCAAACTTCACAACACCCATGCAGATGGCCAATAGAGGTACAACTGTTGAATCCTACTCAAATTCACTTTATAAGCACTTACACGAGTGCATGGATCATGCAATCCCTAACAGAACCAAGATGCTATCCCCCAAATAAATGAAGCCAATCTGGTGGTCCCCTGCCATAAACAAACTCTACAACAGAAGAAAGAAACTGTTGCAAAAAAGAGTAAAATCCCATGACTGGAGAAAATCTCTGGACAGCCTCAGTAAAAAGCTGAGATCCCTCATAAAATCCTCCAAAGGTAGTTACGAAAACAAAATCACCAGTGATTCTAAAGAGAACCACAAAGCATTCTATAGCTATGTCAAGAATCTCAATGGCAACACTCAGATCTGCTCTGAGTTACAGCACAATGGCACTAAATATACAGAACCAACTGATATTGCCAACATCCTGGCAGATAGTTTCGGTGCTAACTTTACCCCCCTCTCACCCCCTAAAGGTCCCATCTCTATACCGGAAGAATACAAAGTTCCTGTAAGTATGGCTGTACAGGTAAAAATCACACTCTCCAAAGCCAAGAACACAGCATCCATGGGAACTGACAACATCCCAGGCTGGGTTCTACATGAACTAGAGAATGAACTGGCACCCCACCTAAGTACCATGTTCAATCATAGCCTTACCTCAGGCTTTGTGCCCACTGAATGGCGCACAGCAACGGTTGTCCCACTCCACAAAGGGGGAGCCACCACGGACCCTGGGAACTACTGCCCCATTAGCCTGACAAGCCTGGTCTGCAAGGTTATGGAGCGTATCATCATGGAACTTATAAACAATGACATTGGTAATCTCCAAACTCTGGACCCCACCCAGTTTGGGTTTGTAGAAGGTAGATCATGTATCCTAAACCTGATACACTTCTTTGAAGCGGTCACCAAAGCCGTAGAGGAGGGTACAGTGGTTCACACAGCCTATCTAGATTTCACCAAGGATTTCAACACCATCACCCACTCTGGAATTATAGTTAAACAAACTAAACTAGGTATATATCCCTATGTCACAAGATGGTCAACTGGCTCACTGACAGAACCTACACTGTGAAAGAAGCAGACTCCAAATCCTACTTCAGACCAGTGACAAGTGGAGTACCACAGGGTTCAGCCCTGGGTGCTCTCCTGTTTGGTATCTACTTCTCAGAAGTACAGGCTAACACAGAAGGTCTTTGGCTAATGAAGTTCGCAGATGACTGCAAACTAGGAGCCATAACTGAAACTCCTAACGATGTGGACATCCTACAAAAGGCCCTCACTGAGACAGATGCCTGGTGTCAAAGCCATGGCCTCAAGCTCAATGCCAAAAAGTGCATTGTCATCCCTTTTGGTAAAAACTCTGTACCCATGAACTACCACATAGGCGGTAGTCTACTTAACACCGAAAGTGTGATAAGAGACCTTGGGACACAGGTGGACAGTCGTCTCTCATTTGATAATCACCTCACCACAGTAGTCAGGAAATCCTTCTGTGTGGCATACCTCATTACAAAAGGTTTCTCATCCAGGAAAAAAAGAGGTGTTTGTTCCCCTCAACTCGTCGGTCATTAGACCCATTATAGAGTACAACGCCCCTTTTGGTATGTACCTCACAAGACATCGGCAACAAGTAGAAAGGCTGCAGAAATACCTCACAAAGAGGATTACTGGCCTCAAACAGATGCCCTACGTGGACTGTCTCAAAAAACTCCAGCTTTACTCCACCGCATATCACCTACTCAGAGGCGATCTCTGCCTAACATACAAAGCTATGTCAAACCCATAGCTGTTGGGCATGCTCCACTTAAAGAAATCCCAATCTCTCCAAGTTGCATGCTCTTGGGACCTAAACCTTGTCACCACAATAAACAGAACATGCTGGAGGGATAGATTCCTGTCCCAGAGACTTCCCATACTCTGGAACAAACTACCTATCTATATCAAACAAAGGTCCTCATTAGCACTCTTCAAGAAAAATCTTGATGATTGGATGGGAGATAGGAAATTCACTCTGGGGATCACTTCTGTGGCTCTGCTCGACAGGGACACAGGAAAATAATTTTGTTGGGTGATGAAAGCCAGGGTTCCTTTTTGGCTAGACTTATATAGGCTAGTACCTACCTATGAACCTATGGGGGAGGCGAACAGCATGTGCTTGAAGTTGCATTCTCTGTGGTAAAACTCACGATGTTCAGAGATCCTCCAAAGGTGCTTGTCTACAAAAGAGTGTTGGGGGGAGGCAAAGTTAATTGATCACATCATTCAAAGGTGTAGTATGCATCATAAAAGGCCATTTACTTGAATGTAAATACGAATTTATGGGGAGTCAGGGCTACAGAAAAAAAAAAAAAACCTGACCCTTATTGGAATGACAGTGCTGCTCCTGGCAACTTGCCTCCACAATTTTATATATATATATATATATATATATATATATATATATATATATATATATATATATATATATATAGGTCAGGAGAGCAGCCAATGGGCAAGCTGAATGGTTGGAAGAAGAATGGAAAAAAATGTATTTCCTAAAATTAATTTTATCAGTGCATCTGTTTATATGCTAAGAATAGTTATAGGTAGCTATGAAATAACCCTATAACTTCTGCATCCCTCTCTAGAAAATCATGTTGTTACTCTAAACTGAATTTACTTAGAGGATTAGCTATGAATGCTTGCATTCTAGGTTTGTCTAGATCAACATGACAACATTCTGCTTAATTTTGCTGATGCTATATAAATTGATGCATTAATATACTTTACAGTGTTTTTTCATCTGATAACACTAACACTGATTCAGCATAAATATGGTAATAAATCTTTTGCCAGCAACATTTGCCATCATTTCCTTTTTGTGCATCATTTGTCCTTCTTATAAAGATCTTGACTTATGTACTATTAGTCTAATATCCTGCATCAACATTGCATTCATTTGTTGTTTACTTGCATTTAATTGAAACACATAATGATTTTCAGGCCTTATTGAAAATAGTAGGGACTTTCCTAACAAGACTTTTCAGAATCTCAAACATTTGCTTACACTGGGAAGGGTCTTTGACAGGTACCGTACCACTTCAGGAAATCTCAAAATAGTTCTTATCTCCTGTCTTCTTTGTATAATACAGCTGATTTTTTTTCCCATACCTAGGTTGATTCTTTACAACCTACATATATGACATATATATTTGAGGTTAGCCACTCAAATCTCACATTCTCTTACTCAAATTTAATCTTTCCTCTGCTTTTTTCTTACCAGCTCGATTAACCTTGCAATGTCAATTCCCATAAAAGCACACAGTCTGTGGTCCTGACTTTGCCATCTGACTCTCCTTTTATTTCTTTAACAGCTCTGTGAAGCACATAATAGCATATCAGAGTACACTTAAATACCTGTATCCTCTCAAACAGCTCGTTAAAGTACATGGTTATCAAGTTATTTTCTTTAATTTGATTTGAGAAAGGTCTTGATAAACACCTACTACAGAAAAAATATTTGACCTTGGATATAACTGTAACATCATATTTTGCTGTTGTTGGGATATAGTGCACCCTTTAATCATTTTGTTTAGATTTTGGTTGCTAAGCATATCTTAAGCGTGTTTGTTTTTTTACCACTGTGTACATGCTTTTGATACCAGATGTTTAAAAGTTATGCCTAGGTTCTTGATTCATTTCTTGTGATATCCCATTCTCTCTCTAAAGGCTACAGCTACTATCTCTGCTGCCTAAATTGCTGCTGCTACAGACAGGGATATTTTGATAATTGTATTCTCATGTTAATCATTATAATTGAATAAATGTGCATATTTCTGTCACAAAACTCTGCAGTTTCCTAATTAAAGTGCATAATTGCTTTATTTCTTATTTGCTTGTTATCTCTCAATAACTTATTGTCCTATACTATTCTGCCAAACTTAAAAAGTACTCTCTCTAACTATCTAGGGGAAACATTTGAGTTGCCAACCTCATGAAAGTTGAAATGAATACATACCTCTGTATCTTGGGTCCTCTTCAGCATGATCAACTTCACAGACACCAAGATACATTCTATGTTTTTCCAAAGGCACAACTTGAAACAAGAGTTTATATTTAATGTGCTGGTATCCACAGGTAAACACAATGTAGTTAACATAATTCACTCTGCGTGCTACAAGTAGATGTACACAATGCCTGGCAACTGCAATGCTTTAAATGTAGA